>NC_022022.1:44194310-44246841 GCF_000317375.1 Microtus ochrogaster | reverse complement strand
AAGGAGGGAGAACATGAGCAAGGAAGTCAGGACCACGAGGGGTGCACTCACCCACTGAGACAGTGGAGCTGATCTATTGGGAGCTCACCAAGGCCAGCTGGACTGTGACTGAAAAAGCATGGGATAAAACCAGAATCTCTGAACATGGCAAACAATGAGGGCTGATGAGAAGCCAAGGACGATGGCACGGGGTTTTGATCCTACTTAATGTTCTGGCTTTGTGGGAGCCTAGCCAGTTTGGATGTTCACCTTCCTAGATATAGGTCTGTGAATATTTATGGCTTCACGTTCCTTGCTTTGGCCTGTTTTGCCTTCCATGAGTGTGTGATGACTTCTCAATACTTTGAATGTAGCATTTGAAAAAGGAAAGCCAGGGGCAGACCTGACATTCATCTACAAACCCTACCCCCACTTGCTGATGCTGTGGTATGTATATTCTTGCAAGTCTGCAGTAATTCTCTATCAGGATATCTACTTAAGAAAACAGACAAAAATGTAGAGGCAGCTGGAGATAAATAGGTGACAAAGCAGCCATAGGTAGATGTAAAATAGATCCATAATGGATAGACAGATGATAGATACAAAGACAATACATGATAGAAGATATTTGATAGATGACAGATGAAGAAAAGCAAATGATAGATAATAGATGATCGATGTTAGATAGAGATAGAGAGAGATAGATGATAGATAGATAGATAGATAGATAGATAGATAGATAGATAGATAGATAGATAGATAGATGTTTTATAGACAGATGTATTGGATGATAGAAAACACATGAAAGATAATGCTTGTTCAAATAGGTACCCAACCTTTTACATACATCTGTTCTTTTGTAGATCACAAAGACTTCCTGCTGTTAGCTTTTCTTCAAATTATGTGATACACTTCTCAACCCTGGGATCTAGCATGCACAAATCAGAACACAGAGTTCAGAATATCAATTTTTGGTTCCCTCATTTGATTCATCCTCACCCTGTACACCACAGGTAACTAAAAGATAGTAATTTTTCTCATAACCCAAATCGATGGTAATTCCCCTATATCTTATTCTGTGCTTTTTTCTTAGCGTTGGCAAGTTTTGTTATTGAATAGCAAAATTATCCTTAATTTTTCAGAAGAAATTAGAGTGAATGTTTTACAAGATGTATTAGTCCTTCATTCTAAAACATGAGTTTCATTCCATTATCTAAGCATTTAAGGAGTGTTTAATAAAATCCCAGAACTTTCACAAGTTCATTATTGTCAAAGGACCACTGAGGAAGCAGAGGCAGTCTGATGATACTGTCTCTCGGTTTCCTTTGAGTAAGTTTTTATAAACATCAAACAAAAACAACAGGATCTTCTCAATTAAAAGATAACGATTTTTCTCTTCACTTTGCTTTGTGCCTTGAAACCTTATGTAAAGGTTTAAATTATTTTGATCATTGTATAAAATAGATTGTCTTAGCAGGTGGGGCTCATGGCTCTAGCCTGCTCCTTTCCATTATCTAACTGTATACTAATTTAGTCACATCCCTTCCTTTGATCTGCTTTCTTCAGTTGTTATTAGAAGGGATTGTAACAGGTTGCAAATTTATTTCTAACCCTAAAATTCCATGGTTCAGCCATTCACTCAAAATTTCACAGTACATAGAATATGAGGTTTTAAAAGGTGGTATTAAAAACTCCAGGGTTCAGATCAAGGTGAAATAAATACCTCGTGAATATACCATTTATCCTTTCCAACTGACTTTTTTGTCAATGTCCTACTCAATTGTCCCCTTCAACCAGAACAGACCTTTGGAGTATCTTGACCGCATTTTTTATTTCTTTTATTTTTGATATTAAAATCTAAATAATTTCTTTCTTCCCTTTTCTCAGTCCAAACACACTTATATGCCCTTCCCTGCTCTCTTTCAAATTATTACCTCTTTTTTCATTATGTTTTACATGCATGTAAGTACATGTATATACGTGTGTGTGACTGTATATGTATATATATTTCAAGATATAGTATATATGTATATGTACATATATTTCAAGATATAGTCACTTTACCGTATAATTTTAGTTGAATGCATTATTTCAGGTCTGATAATTTCTCCTACTCTCATGGTTCCTTAAGAATCTGTAGTTGTTTATGTAGTATTGAGAATTTATGGGTTTTCTCCTACCCACTTTGAAATATGTCTCTCGTTGTCCTTGTCCACCTTATGTTTAGGGGACTGTGTTGGTAATATTTTTATTGGTATAGCTTCTGGTGTTCCTAGCAGACACAATCTCACAAGGAACTCACTGATCTTATGGCTCTTACGGTCTTTCCACCCCCTCTTCAGTAATGTCCCCTGAGTCTTGCGTTCAGAACTTGTTTTGTAGTTGATTCCATTGTGACTGGGCTCCACTACTCTTCATTTTTATTCGTAGTAGTTCTCTGTAATGGTTTTTGTTGCAAAGAGAAATTTTCTTAACAAGACATCAAGAATTCATTTCACTGTTGGTATAAGGATAAAGGTTAAGAATACAGTTAGAGATTATGCTGGCTTAGTAAAGCCGAGGTTGTAAATTCTCCTTCAGATCTGGAACTTCACTAGCCTTGGGAGATTATATATATATATATGTGTGTGTGTATGTTATATTTCTCCCATTGAATCACTTGTGCCATGCTATTGCCCTTTTGCCCTCTTAACCCTACCTCAGCAATGTTTTTTTTTTTAACCTGGTTTTTACAGTTCATCCAGGTTATGTATTCACATCCGAAGATTTTTTTTTTATTTTACCTCTTTTTAAAGAGTCTCATTTATTCTTTGTAGAACGTCCCTGAAAGAGCACATCAAAGCAAGCAGAGAACACTGCTGTGCATTTGGGGAAGTGACACTGAGGAGCTGGTCTTCTCCAGAAAACTGTAGCCATGTTCATGGTACTGCACTTTCACTCGTTCCGAAAATTCAAAAATAGCTTCTTAAAAAATGTTTGCCAAGAACATTTTACAAAACACTGCACTACGTTTATAGTTTTTCATGTTTCCAATACTTTGAAAAATATCTAAAAGTCATATAAACTAAGGAAACTGATTCAGTACCAAAGCTATATTAACCAAAAGGAGCCTTCCCAAAACTTCATTCATAGCCAGTGGAAACACCTGAGAAAACTTTGAAACCATTTTGAGTCTTACCACAACTGAAACCCTGGGGAGAACTCGTTGAGTTAAAACATCAGATGAGGTTCCGACAGCTCAATAAGAAACTGGCTTCTTTAAACCATACCCTGGTGAATCAAGGAACTCACATTTGGAAGAGGAAAAAAAAAAGAGGAAAGCATTTTTTGTAGTGTTCTTTTGTTGTCAATTATATTTACATGAATGTGCAGGCATTTTTGAGTCTGATACATCAGGCCTGAACTTGCCAGTGAGCAAATTGCTCCCACAGTGCAAATTAGAGTTTGAGAGACATCTCCTCTGTCCATTGGGATGCCATTTAGCACATCAAAGTGGCAGTTTATTAAATAGTTCCCCTGTGGACTTGAAGAAAGAACATTTCTCCTGAACATCCTCAGCTGTTTCCTCTGACTAATAATATGATAAACTTTGGCCCATTCTCCCTTTTTCTACCAAACGAATCAGCCTTTCATAAAATTCACACTGGGTATTTTCTATCAATTGTAATCAACTATGTAAACTCTGAAAATTAATTATTTTAGAGCATTTGCATTATTTATTGTTGTGTTAGGATACTAAGTCAAGGATGAGTGATGTATTGGTTTTCAAAAATAATCTAGGAATTCATAAAAAATTTTAGATTAATGTTAAATTGCAGTAGCACTCATTTAAACAGCTTGAAAGTAGCTCACACTTTTATTTCAAATATGGTATATTCAGTCCTCATCTGCTGATATCCTTGGAGGAACTCATTGTTATCTGAAACAAATTTATCGATCACACTAGACTAAGTAATAAACTTCCTGGCAAGTTATTCATTGTTTCACGTTTTGGATTGAATGCTAGCATCATATTAAATTTTTACCAGTACATCTATCAGTATTATACAGCTAAATTTTCAAACTTCAGTGTCATTTATGTAGGTCAATATCATATTATATGTCACTTAAAAACATAGTTTTTAATGTGCAGTGAATTCAAAGAATAAACATTTCATAGATTATAGGAAAATGTAATTTCTTTGAAAAATGCAGTGGTTTTCTTTCTATATGACAGGAGAATAGATAGATGGGTAGATAAAGAAATGATAGATAATAGATCATAGATGATAATAAATAGTTAAATAAAGGTAGATATAGTGAAAGGTAGGTAGAAGATACATGATAATGAGATGCACCAAAAGAAAGAGAAAAATCTTATTGGTGTTTTCCTATAGCACATATCATAACCAATAATTTTGGGTGTTCTACTTTTATTATTTATCTCTTAAGTATTATCTTCCAATGACCACATGTTGAAGGCTGGTCCTCTGTCCTTAGCATTCGTGGGACAGAAGAAACATCACAATGTGGAATCCAGTTGAAAGAAGTTGGTCGCTAAAACCTCGCCAGAACCTCAGCTCCCCACTCCTTCAACTCCTGCTTCTCACGTACCACGATGCAAGGAGCTTCCAGGGACACCTGTTGGCACCATTATGTACTGCTCCATGACCAAAGAGAATCATCAAACAAGCGTGGAACTGAACCTCTAAAGGAAGCCCAAAAAAGACATTCATCCTTGTAAATTAATTATTGAGCGTCTGACATTTAGTAACTGTGACAGAACGGCCACTCACAGGAAGATCTGGTAATGAAAAGCAAGCTGCGGAATTCATTACACCATATGATATGGAAGGATCTTTGTATGGGAGCTGCAGGTGCTTGGACAGTTCGGAGGAGCAGACTGGAAATCAAAACAGGGGAAGGCAAACAATATGCATTGTGCTAGCCATTGAGACTCTGGAACTGGCAGACATGCATCATGCTTCTGTGGGGAATGGAGGCTCTTGGGGATTGGACTGAGGGATGTCCTTTTCATTCCATGACAGAAATTTTAACTACAATATTATAATGTTTGAGACACTGTGAAAGCTGGGTCTAGAGGTG
The DNA here is from genome assembly GCF_000317375.1 of Microtus ochrogaster. NCBI lineage: Eukaryota > Metazoa > Chordata > Mammalia > Rodentia > Cricetidae > Microtus > Microtus ochrogaster. The sequence continues at coordinate 44,241,777 of NC_022022.1, read as the reverse complement.
ATATACTGGTTAATCTAGAAAATGTAACTTCAAAATAGCGCACTTGCCACATGCATTAATGTCTGTGTTTAGCCAGTTTTAGGGGGAGAAATAAGATTTTAAAAGAATAGAGAAGAAACATTTGGAAAACTTTTAGTCTGGCCAGAAAAGAAGTGTGCTAAATGGATACCAAGGAAGAGGCAGTTGGTAGCAATATTAACCTTACTAAAAGAAGCCAGTATTTCCAAAAAACAATCCCGAGGGTATGTCACAGACCAGCTAGACACTACACATCCTAGGCTCAAAAGTATGAAGATACAAGTTGGCTTAAAAAGCTTTCAAGGAACGAGTGTGATGTTAAAGTCCTGAATCACCCTGGTTACCTAGGTTCTGCTGTGTTGTAGAGGAAATCAGAGGTACCAGAGTGGTGAAGAGAATCTTGGTGCAGCCAAGAGGTCACTGGACTCAGCATTACATCTGTGACTTCAGCTGTGCAGACACGCAAACGTGGTGGTAACTGAGTGGCAGAAGTTTTCATTGAGATTTTAAGGGTAGTCTGGGTATCAATTTCCCATAAGCTTCCACTGACAAGGCAGTGTGAAAAGCTATGGGACTGAAGTCAAACCTGCAAAGAAAAACCAGGATGCTCGACAGGGGAGGAGCTCCAACAACTCTGGAAGGGGACCACAGGCAGGGAAGAGAACCAACCCAGGTACACCATGTGGAGTGCAGCTGGTGAGGTTCCAGTGGAGCATTCCGAAGCCTCTGGACTTACACTGTAAGAATGGCACAACTGTGCCCTGTGTTCTGGACGGCAGTCTTTGCGGACCAGGATTTGACGGATGCTCTGCTGAGGAACTGATTCCCCCCTATTCTCCCCAGACTGCACCCATGTGGAATTGGAATATTGATGCCACGCTATCATTTCTTGAAGGTATGTGGTTTATTATTGGCTTCCACAGAGGCTTGCAACCGTTTAACCAAAGACTTTTTAGAATTTAGACGTTTCATAAATACTAGAAGTGATAAGATTAGATGATTCTCAATGATAAACCCACAGACATTTTTGAACTGTAAGATTCACATGAACCTGTTGTGCAGGTGGGATGGAGAACATTACAGATGGGAACATCATGTTCCCTATGGACTGGGTATTAAAAAGCTCTGTCAGAATCCCATGGTTTTGCTGGGGGGTGATGGAAGGTCTAAGAAGTAAGGAAGTTGGAGGAAGTTGCGAAATGTAGAATAAAGTGCTGGAGAATGAGACAATCACAAGTTTAGATGCATGAACCAGTCGCCAGGGAAGAACTTCCCTGCTGAGCAGTGCCTCTAACTAACAGCTCGCGGAGATGTAAAAGAAAACGTACACAAATCTTGAATCACAAAGTAAAACTATCTGATTTTACAAATTATATGATTAGCCATGTAGAAAATTTGAAAGAATTGCCACAAAGTTCCTGGAATCAATAAGCAATCATGGCACATGAGTGGGCTGCCCTGTTCCTATAAAGCTCTTCTCCCTTCTATAGGAACAAATGATGATAGAAGGCAGAAACATGTTCTCATTTCCTTACCATCCCCTCTACCTCAATTAAGATGCTTCAGCACAAATCTAATACAGTATGTGTAAAATCTGCTTGCATGTATACACACACAACTGCCAATCAAAAAGACCAATGTAATAAACCACATTTTATCATTTGAGTGTACCTAAAATCAAGTGTTATAAACATTTGCTTGACTATTATTTGTTTTGGAGAGCCAAGTGTTTAATATAACCAGTTATCTGTGTAACCAATATGTATTATGATTACATTAAATAGCTCACGCACAGCACAAAAGATATTTATGGGTAAAACTATTACAAATGATAACGTATATCTAAGAAAGAACCAAAACAATAACAAATAGGCACCCTACCCCCGTGACTAGAAGAACTTAACACTGACATAATTTTTCAGTTTGCTGCTCCACCACACTCCACATGCTCAAGCAAAGCCAACTGGTGTGACATTGTGAACTGAAAGGTCATAGAATCACAACAGTTGGCCCAATATTTTTACAGGGGAAGGAGCTGGTGTTCTTCTGCTACTTGGCTTCAATTGAATGCTCTTATGTTACTGGGTCCAAACTGACAGCAATAAAGATGTGTGATGCTGGGAAATGATGACCAAAAGATCAGGATAGAGGGCAAAGTAAAACAGAAAATAGCTGGGGGCAAAACTACAATTTTCAACAAAGATGGTGGAGCCCCCAGACACCCACATCGAAAACCCAAGAGGAGAATGTAGGGTACAGTTCTATGATCCGTTGATCTTAGTTTGTGATGGTGTGTCCTGACGTTCAGTTTCCTACTTTATTTTATTTTATTTTTTTGGTTTTTTTCGAGACAGGGTTTCTCTGTGGCTTTAGAGCCTGTCCTGGAACTAGCACTTGTAGACCAGGCTGGTCTCGAACTCACAGAGATCTGCCTGCCTCTGCCTCCCGAGTGCTGGGATTAAAGGCGTGCGCCACCACCGCCCGGCTCCAGTTCCCTACTTTAATGCGGTTGCAGTTTTTCTAACTTTGTCCAGATCTAAATTTATTTACAAAAGTCTGCAAACGTTCCTCTAATTCGTCTGCAGTTTTGGTTTTGCTGTGTGTGAAATTGGCCCCCGAACCATCCTACTTTTCTTTCTTCCACACATCACTTTCTGAGTAAAGAGATTTTATCTGTTGATCCGTATGGGATGTGGCTCTGAATGCAGCATAAACAAGTGAATGACAACTGAGATTTAACCATTCAGAATACGACTGAGTCTAAAATTAGTAAGTTACACAAAGTGGTAAGATGATGAGTTTTCGGTACAATATCCAAGGACAGACAGACACATAAAATAAACCAGATAAGGCAAACACCCATCAAAAGAAAATTGCCCAACAAATGACATTGTCAAGTAAATTTTAAAAGCAAACAAGAAGCTGCAGATTGGAAAATATATGTGCACACCTTACAAGAGTCAAAACACTGCTATCCAAAATACACAATGGTTCCTTACAACTCAGTATTAGGACAGTAAACAAATGAATTGAAACATTGACCAAAGATCCAAGCAGACAGTCCAGCAAAGATTATCCACAGACTGCAAGTGAGTATGAGCAAAGAACTTGATGTCAGGAATCTTTGGAAATTCCAAGTGGAAACTCCAGGAGCTCAGTACTGTATGACTCCTGGAAAGAGCCCAGAAAAGGACACTGCTGTCTGTCATCAGTGCATCCTCCCATTTGTTTTTCAGGAGGATTATATCACAGAATGCAGCTTGGTAGTTGCCGGTTAATTGATTAATTCATTAATTTAAAAACACTATCATGGTGGAGAGTTGGCTCAGTGATTAAGAGCACTGACTGCACTGTGATTTAATTCCCAGCACCCATATAGCAGCTCACACCTGTCTGTAATTCCAGTCCCAGACAGTTCCCAACACTCATGGCATAATACCAATGCACATAAAATGAAAATAAATAATATTTTAAAAAATTACCATCCCTTCAACAAGACCCAGAAAACTTTGGTCTTTTACAACGAAGCATTACACATTTTAAGGGGGTTTTATTGAAACGCGATTATCAAAGGATAGGAGTACACAGAACCTTCTTCAGAAGGGGAGGACCTCCAAAGAGGGGGCCAGAAAGCCACCCAAAGATAAGGAGGGGCTGTGGATGAAACCAAACAGTGAAAGAAGCCACAGTGAGAAGCAAAAGACTGGATGAATCTTTCCCTATGGTGTTCAGTGGATAACAAAAGTGTGACTGCCATAAAGACAGATTGCTACCAGAGGTGGGATGGTAACAGCAAGCACCGAAAAGCAATGGTTTCACAGGACAGTCAGCTCGTCTCCGTGGTCAATGACGGCTCATTCCAGTTCCTATCTGACCAAATCATAGCACCTGCACTGAGAGTAAGCCTTCCTGTTCTGTAGGGATTATGTGTCCCCTTGTCAACACAGGGTCACAGAGTACCACAGTAGTCCCACGAGGACACAAGATGTTGGATGGTTTGATGTTTGCTTCACATGTTGGGTAAGGAAACATGTATGTACTTTTACACTACTTTGAAGTAATGATAGATTGCATAAAATAAGTTAGTTAATTAAAACCTGTTAGAGGAATAGTTTTAGATCAGAAAGATTATTTTAATGCTACCTTTTGCTTCCAAGTGGATTTTAAGCACAAACATAAACACAGGGAACATATCTTACATTTGAAATTTTTATGATGACACAAGTCTATCCAGCCTGTAGCTCATCACGTTTTAATCATTATATGCTATTTTCTCAGGTTGGGGTGTATTACAAATCCCATTCCCAGTTTGCTAATGTGTCCAAAATGAGAGCAGGTTTGCATTATCCTAGGTAAGCAGAGTATCTTTCCCATAACTCTAATAACATAGGAAATAGACAGATCTAGTAACTGAATGCCATGTTAAAAAGATGCTACTTTTGAGAATGGAACGTTCATTTGGTCCTAATCCCTCCTTAAGGCTGTAATTTCATGGCCGATATTACCTCTTATATAGTTCTTATTCATTTTCAACTTACTACATGGACTTTATGGTAGACATTTTAAAACATAGACATTTTTAGTGAGTAGGTTTTCAAGCCTTTATGTCTCAAGATAATTCCAAGTATTAAGTATAAAAATAAAGTCATTAATTCAATACACCCATCACCAGTTCTCTTTCATATAACAGATATTATTAACAGAATTTTATAGAAAAGTCTTCCCAGGGGATGGGTCTATCTTTATCTATATCTATCTATATCTGTCTATCTAAATGATGGAGAAAGAGAGGTACACACACACACACACACACACACCACACACACACACACACTGATGTTATAAATACATATTCAAAATTTGAAGCCTGGTTTTGTGACTGCTATTTTGAACTCTTGAGTACGAAAATAAGCACTGTCTATATTCATTTTTTTATAGTTCCAATGTGAGGATCCTAGCTTATTCCCTCATAATTAAAAAAATCTCACTTTTGAATTCATAATACAAACTGTAGTCTATCTTTATTTTTCTGCATTTATCATGTGCTGATATAATTTTGTTTACACTACACTTGCTTACCCCTTCTTTTAGTTTTCATGACACCTTTAGAAGAACTTCACAATTTGTGTGCAAAAATTATATACTTGTACCCAATTCCCATTCCTTGCCCAATTCAGTATTTTTCCAATCGATTATCTAGGCAATAGCTATATCCCCTGGTACCAAATAAAATGAGGAAAAAATTGTTTTACATGAATTTTATTCAAAGGTTTGTGGAATTTACATATATCACAGAGAGTGTGTGCTACTACCCTGTTTAAGCCCTGCCTCATTTTCTAATATGATTAACCTTAGTTGTGCAAGGAATTAGAAATTTAGTTCTGACCCCAAAAGGCCTATAGACACTCACACACCTCTAAAACATGTTTACTTCCCTGCCTTTGCCAAATTGTCCTTAAACTTACTTCCTATTGCTGTACGCGAATGCAAAGCAGGTGTCCCGGTATATGATGTCACCAATTCTGATGACTTGCTGTACGAAAATTCCTGCGGTGTCCCCGAAGAAGCAGAGAGTAGTGTCTTTTGTTTGAATGAGTTTTATGTTTCTGTTCTTAAGTTTGGTTTGGCTGAGTGGACACTCGGAGCTACACATGTGCCTGGGCGCATGAAGATTAACAAGAGCTGCCTCACTGTTTGGAGCCTTATCATTATGACCTGGGTTGTGCACATTCATTTCTCTACGTAGGAGCACAAGCAAAACTGATTTAAATAAAAAAGGCAATAAACAAGCTAGATCCAGTTTAGAAAAGGCATTGACAGAGTATGTTCTGTTTTGGAATCATTTGTTTGAATTTTGTTTTTTTAAAATAGTTAAAGTGCATATTAAAAGCACTTTACCAATCCCAAGGAATATGCGGTGCATTGAACCATACTGACCTTTTTAAAATTCTCCATCTCAGTTGGCCAGTCATCTGAGTCATGCAACAAGTCACTGGACATTTTAATAGGAGGAGAAAGGAGTGGGCAGCTCTTTGGAAATCTTGCTTCGAATACTGAAAAGGTCAACAGACCACAGTGGGAGAATGTAAAAAGGAGTCAGTTTGCAATCTGATGCCTTGATTTCATCAGGGAGGTTTTGCAAGAGTTGAAGATATCACAACATGAACTCAGTTTCCAGGAGGAAAAGACCTGTGGCACCAACCGGCCCGTCAGTCTCACGGGATTAGTCAGCCGTCTCAGAGTTCAAGGGCAGAAGGGATTCTAATCAGAATAGATGAATTCTAGATCCTACGGGGAAGAAAGCAACAAGATTTGTGATTTCTCCTTACCCAGCATTCTTTGAAGACCCATGGAATTGCAGGGTATCTGCGAATGTCCTTGGCTGTTTCTGTGTGTTTTTCTATGGGGTTGGGGCTGCTCTGTGACTTGGTGTGTCCATGCCACCAATAGTAAACATATAACAGTAAGTGTAGTAAAGTTTAAAATGTGTCTAATCAGAAAGCTTCGTCAGGCCATCCACCATAATTATGAATTAACTTCAGAAATGGCACTTTCAAATTCAGTGTCTTTCTCCCATTTATATTTTTTAAGTTTCACATTGCAAAACTGATATTTTGGGAAAGAGGACAGAATGTTAGGAGGCATTAGAGTACAAGGGAGTGTTAGTTGAAGAATGAACAAAAAAGAAAGGGAAATACCTAGAAACTACAGTACCAAACACTTGTCTCCTGCCAGAGTGAGTTTAGGCACAGTAGGTGCTATTGTCCGACTTTCTAAATGATAGAAAAACGATCTTATCTTTGAATCAAGTCTCTCAGTCACTCTTTAGAGGTTCAATAGTGTTAGAAATCTGGGAAAAAAACTAAACAATCCAGACTTTGCAAGCAATGACATTTCTGCCTCAAATAGAATACTTTGAAGGAAAACTGTTACAGTCTGTGAACTATGGCATAAAAACTTCCTTTAGAAACCAAGACTATGGAATTAGCACAGTAGCCACATTGAAATTTAATAAGAATCTTGTGAACTTAATGTGGGTCATGACTGTCCGATTCACCTCACAAGCATCTCCTACCTATTCTCCACAACATCACCTGCCCCTGCACCACACCTTCCACAGTATAGAACCCCCCCCATAGCAGCAGGCTGCCCAGAACCAAAATAACCACACAGAAACTGTATTATTTAAATCACCGCTTGCCCCCTTCACATTAGCTTCTTATTGGCTAACTCGTACATATTAATTTAACCCATTTCTAGTAACTGTGTATCACCATGTGGCTTTAGCTTATGAACTAAAGTTCTGCCTGGCTCCGACGGGGCTCCATGGCTTCTCTCTTACTCCACCCTTCTTTCTCCCAGCATTTAATCCTGCCCTTCCTTCCAAGCTCTGCTCTGACCCGCCTTGCTCTGCTATAGGCTCAAAGCTCTTCTTTATTCATAAGTGGTAATCACAGCATGCAGAGGAAATCCCACATCACTTGCCCCTGGAGCATACGCTCCACAGTATCGACCCTGCCCCTGTGCCGTGTTCTCCACAATATTGACTGGGACCCTGCACCACACCTTGCTCTGCAGAGACTTAGTAGCACAGAGTTCCTTGAGCATATCAGCTGGGGCTATGCCCTGTGGCTTCTCATCCACTCTACTAATCCAGTGGCTGCTTACAGGTGTTTGGTGAACTCTTGGATGAGTAGAACAGTTGTATGAATCATGCCCAGCAAGCACTTTTGTTATCGTTTCTTGGCATTTGATAATGAATTCATGTCTTTCTTCTGTACCTTAATCTACCCATGTAAACTATCATTAACTTGTAAATACACAGATAAAGATGTATTTATAGATGTCACTACCAACTATGGATAAGTGAAACTACAACCTTGCCATTAAAAAAGTAATTTACTTTATTTTTTTGGAAAAATAAATAAATTTTATTTCAATTAAATACAAAAACTTTTTTGTCTAATATAGCTGAATTACATATGATATTGTTTGTTACCACTCAAGTTATATCCTAAAAATAATGTCAGTCATGTCTGGTCACAATATAATCATTTAAACTCTAAGAGGAAAATATTGAGTTCAAGGAGACAGCAAATGAAACAAGTTGGAAGTCATAAAAAAAGGGAAAATGAAATAGAACTGGAATTGGAATTTAAGAAAGGGGAGGAAACAGGAAAAATAATCATCAGCCTGTGACATTCTCCGGGTTTCGTTTACAACATTTAAAGCAAGGCAAAAGCTTTCAGCTCTATCCTTGAAACAAGCCTTTTGTGCCTTTCCCAATTCACTAGCTGACCTTTCCTTCTTAATGGGGTGTGTCTCGAAGACAGCCTCAGCAATGCTCCAACATTCCTTCATGATAGAGCAGCACTTTATGAGATGTTCTCTATCAGTTCTCAAGTGTGTGTGTGTGTGTGCATGTGTGCGTATGCATGTGTGTGCATGTGTGTGTGTGTGTATACTATGCATAGATGCTGTGTTATGGCTTTGCCAAGCTTAAGAGCATAAAGTAACCAGTTCTATCACTGTCTGCTTTGTTCCCCCAGGACAGAGTCTTATACTGAATCTTACTGTAGGCTAGTTGCTATTGAGAAATGGATCTAATGTCTCTGCCTACCCAGGGCACTAGGTTATGAGCACATCCATGGTACCCTTGGCTTTTGACTTGGGCCTTGGAAATTTGAACTCAAAACCTCATACATGTGCAAAGAAGGAGCCCCTGGACAGAATTGCTGTGCAATTTTAATTGTTTTGGATTCACATTTTCATTGTTTACTTTCTTCTTCTGAACTGAAAAGCATAAAAACTGATACTTTAATACATAGCTGTAGTTCCAAAGGTGATTTTAACAGAGGTTTCAGCACTGGCTTAAGAGGAACTCAGGGAAAGAATAAGATACAGTCAGGAGTGAGTTTCAGCTTCTCAGCCAAAAGTCACCTTGAAAATGCTCTAAATGGTGTATTTGGAATTTGCTTTGTGCTGAGCCATAGCAATCTATGCATATGTGACTCCCGAGAAAGCAAAGAATCAAAGAAGAAAGTGCCAGTTGGCCAAATGTTCAAATGTGTACAATGAGAAACAATTTAGCGATGTATTTTGATTCTGTGAGCTATGAGAACTTAGGGTTTCTGTAATAAAGCACATGGGCAAAAGCCACTTGGAGAGAAATAGGTTTATTTCTGTTTACAGTTTGACCACACAGCGCATCTGTGAAGGACGGAAGGGCATGAACTCAGGCAAAGAAACAGAGGCAGTAGCTGACACAGAAGCCATGGAGGAGTGCTGCTTAGTGGCCTGCTCCTCATAGCTTATTCAGCCTGTCTTTTAATACAGCTCAGTACCACATGCCCATGGGAGGCACTGCAACCGTGAGCTGGGCCCCTAGCATAAATCACTTGTTAAGACAATGCTCTGCAGGCTTGCTTACAGACTGCTCTTCTGGTACACATTCACAAGCGAAGCTGCCTCTTCTCTGACAACTCTAGCTGGTGTCAACTTGAGAAAATCTACCCTTCAAAGGGAAGCAGAGATGAAGCAAAGAATGATTACTTGGGAGAAATACTTGGCAAACACCCAGGCAGGGAAATCTGCTGGATGGTGGATGCGCGTTGCCAAACATATGAGTGATGTTGCACACATGGATGGTTGAAATCAGGAGGTATGTGATGTGGGTAAAGGTTATCTGCTAATTTGTTCTGCATTCTCAGCATCAGAGCGCACAAAGAAGCATTCTGTAAAACACCTGAGTTTTCATAGTCTTGTCCACATGTTCTGAGTTTTTATTCTTCAAACTTTGTACATAAATCACAAAAGAATAATTACTTACATATCTTATTTCTTAAACTGATGAGAACATAATGCAAAAATAGTATCCTGGTTGACATATTTCTGGTTGTTCCCTAAACAGCCTGCTATTTATTTTTTTCTTTCCATGTAAGAAAGTAGAGACTCTGGTGCCATACTGCACAAACTTTGCTCTGCTCCCATGACTGGTTGCGTCTCTTTACGACACAGTCTCTCTGGTGCTTCAGTTTCTGCTTTATATTACACTCCAAGATAGGATTGTCTTCTTAAGAGATGACTGAAACACAAGGCAGCAAGAAAATCATTTGGTGAAAGCTAATTGCATGCTGTAGAGAACACTGGTTTCATCTCCTCTGGCAAGGTGACTGACATCTTATTCTAAATTGATTATGGTCTTGATGGCTTGTGTACACATCTCTCTTGTTTTTATTCTTGCCTCTCAGCACCTACTGAGAAAGAAAGTGCCAATAAAGCTGAGCATAACCCAGAAGATACATGAGAACTGAGTCATGATATCTCTGATGTCAGGGCTTTCTGTTTGCAGTAGAAGCTGACGTGGTTTGTGCCTCTGTACAGGGAGACTAAGGTGCGCTCTCAGGTCACTGGATCACGTGGAAACATGTGGACTGAAGTTATACAGTCTTCATTTGAGGATGGGAAAATCTTAGATTTGGAAGTAAAAGTCCAAAACCTGAGAAAATTCTGAATATGACTGTATTATTGTGTTTCCCAAGGAACAGAAGTGAACCTTCAGCAGAGATGGGACTGGCCAACTGTTTCTCAAGTAAAATGGCAGAGAAACCATCACCAAAGTTCAGACATATTATTGAGTTCTTCATAATGCAATGATAAAATTCTGTGAAGCTATTTGGGGCAATTCTAAAGCAAGAGCTAAGTGCAGACCAAAGGAGCTGTGATAACAGCATCGCTTGGCTAATGTGGTATTTATGTACACAAAGTGCTTTACAAATGGTTAGCTGGAAAATCATCAGCACAGGAGTTTCTCGAAGCATCTTAGTTTTCTAAAGCCATACTTATCTAAAACTGTAACAAAGAGCAGCAGGAGGCACACGACAATGAAGCCCCTCACAAAACTGAAAAGTTTTAGCCAAATGTCAAAATAGAAGGAAGGAATTTCTGAGGCAAAAATAGGGAAAAATTGTATTGGGAAATGGGAATACAGGAGTTTTATAGAGATTTGGAAGTTTAAATTATTCAAAGCTGGTACAATCAAAAGGAAAGCACGTGTCTACAGACCATCTGTTTGCTCCAAAGAGGAGTCTTTGGAGAATTATCCCAGCTGCCAGAGACACAGCATAGGAACCAATCTCCAGCTTATCCGAAACGTTACTTGAAAACAGGATCTCAAGAACATAGTCTATACTTGGGCTGCCTGGCTTTGTCTCCATGGAGTGATATTCCATGGAGAATTCACCGGCTATAGAAAAGTACAGGTAAAGAAAGATGGGATAAGTCTGCCAAGTGGAATTCAGACTTAGAGAAATAAGAAGGATCGAATGGCCAAATACATGTTGTAAGAAAAGTCTCCTATGTTTCAATAATGGTTTAATGTTTATTATGAGTGGTTCCCAGAGATGAACAAACTTCTGGCAAGGCTACACCACATTTGTGAAGTCACACTTAGCCCACACATTTCCATTGATCTTAATAAACTAAAATATAGGATCTGGTATTCATTGGCTAACTCTGACAATAGAAAATTGTTTCAAAAACCATTAATTCTGTATTTTAATTCAAGGTATATTATTAATATCTTCCTCTGGGACAATAATAGACACAGCTTCATGTTCAGCCCTTACTATTTACAATGAACCACAAATAAAAGGTCACTTTTTCCTCTAAGCTAAAGAAGTGTTTGCCTTGTGATACTGAAAACTTGAAAATATAATGTAAGAATTGGACACACATCCTTCACACTGAAATTAGAAGGGATAAGAAGTAATTAAAAAGACCTCAAATGTAAGAAGATAATTACCAGGCAGAAATGTGAACACTGTGGACACTGCACGAAGAGAGAAAGATAAAGTCATCTGTGAGTTGTAAAAGAAGGGAAAGAGTTTCTAGAGATCGAGCCAATGAAAAGAAACTAGTAACAGGGAAGATAAGCTGTGGATTGTTCAGTGGCTGAGAAAACATGGACATTGTTTCCTATAGAATACATTCGAGCAAATAAAAATAAATGGATACAGGGAGAGATAATAGACTGATAACACCTTCTCAAGTCTGTCAGTCCTACATAATGAAACATGAATAGTGAATAAAATTTAATTTGGTGAGTCTAGATATTTTCATTTTGCAATTATGCTATTAGTAAATAGCCCTGGTAGTACACACCCGAGTTGGGGGAGAAAGAGAATCTTTCAAAAACAGAATAGTACAAAAGAAACAAATTATTCATCAAAATATATTTACAAAGATATCAATCAAGTAAATTGAAATATTAAAGTTTAATTTATTGATCAAACTACATCCATCCTGAGTAAGTACCTCAGTGAACATTTATGGAAATGAAAACCAGTTTCTAAATCTTAAATATAGTATCAGTGAGTCCATCAACATTTAACATCGTTTCCAAATAATTTAGTAAAATATATTAGAAGTATGTGTTTGATAGTGAAAAATATGCTTGTTTATAGATGTGTAAGAATTGATAGATATACATTAGGGACTAGAAAAACCCTCATGTAAGCCATCTCATTTCATACTGTACAATATATTATATATTTATCCCATTTTACATGAAAAACTGAGGATTTCAGAGGTTAAAATTCAAGGTCAGATAAGAAACATGAGCTACAAAACCATAGCACAGAGAAGTGAAATGTTCAGGAGCTAAGAGTATTTACAAGAACCTTACCGATCCCTAGAGACATGGCACAGTCTATTGTGAAAATGCAAACTATGCACACCAAGATTTTCTAGTTAACTTTGTGATGCATAAGAAGCAAAAGTCCTTATCCATTTTGCACAGAAAGAGAATGGTGTTCAAAGCTCCTCCATGGCCAGGATCTTCTCAGATCTCGGCTATCAATGACTTTGCATCAATCTGTAAACAGTTAGGTCAATAAAAGGAGTGACTTTAGTCTGTCATCCAGGAAGAGTCTCAGTCTCTGTGTGATGAGAGAAAGGCAAAAGAGGTCCGGTGCTCCTGGGATAAAGAAGGCACCCAGGACTCGTGTGTAAACTCACTTATAAAGCACAGCAGTTTACCACAGGTCCAGTCATCTGCATCTAAGGAAGAAATGGCTAGAGACTGAAAGATGCAAAGACTAAAGTTTGTAATTATAATCTCTACAGAAGATGTTTGTATTGTGGGGACCTTACACAGGGTTACTTAAGAGACACAGGAGCAGCCATGGCAGAGAACGCAATATTACTCTAAATGAGGAAAACTGTCAATATACAAAGCTGAAAAGGGCTCGCTACCATTGTGCATACAACGTTATTCCACGTTAGCTGATTTTTCTGGAGGAAGGGTTAAAACAAGATATGGCATAATTATCAATCCCTTTTCTAGAAATCAGTGCATCAACCCAAGTTCAATGAACGTAGACTCTTATGTCAGTGTGGAGATTCAACTCAAAAAAGTTGAAGTAGCTGGGCGATGGTGACGCATGCCTTTAATTCCAGCACTCGGGAGGCAGAGGCAGGCGGATCTCTGTGAGTTCGAGACCAACCTGGTCTACAGAGCTAGTTCCAGGACAGGCTCCAAAGTGGCAGAGAAACCCTGTCTCGAAAAAAAAAAAAGTTGAAGTATCTAAAATAATCTTAGCAATTATGACACCAAATATAACCAAGAAAATGCAGAATTCTTATTGTTTGTTTAAGTATTTATTTATTTATTTATTATTTTTACGTGTCTGAGTGTTTTGTCTGTATATGTATAGTCTAAGTTGCATGCTTAGTGCAAAGGGAGACCAGGAGAGAGCATTCCATTCCTTGGAACTGGAGTAACATCCATTTGTCAGCCACCATATGGGGGAGAAAGAATCAAATCTGAGTCCTCTGCAAGACAAGGAAGTTCTTAGCCACAGAGCCATCTTCTCAGCTCCTCAAGTACAGAAATCTTGAGCATCATTTCATACATTGTCAAAATTTTTTAAAGTATAAGCTTTATGTTATAGAAAGTAATTGGAAAAAATTTACTTTTGTACATCCAGTCCATAGCTACTGCTTTCTTTTTACCTCCCAGGATTTATATTAAATAAAATTAAATTTTAATTCAAATGGCACAAACCAGTGGATCACTGAGTTCAAGGTCAGCCTGGTCTACAGAGCATGGCCAAGGACAGCTAAAGGTACATAGACAAACCCATCTCAAAAAAACCCAAAAAGAGTACAGGAGAGAAAAAGAAAGTTGGTTGATTACAGAGCAAACATAGGACTAGCTGGAACAAGGGCCTGATACAGTACGGCAATTCCACTCCATTGTGGTTCCTTTAAGATACAAGCTATTTTAGAAACCACAAGGATAGTAACTCAGATTCAATAGATATGAATTACCTTAAATTTCTAAGAAAACTTCCAGAAACAAGTTAAGTAAAATTACTTTGATTTTTTTTCCTAAGCTCTTTTCAGTTTTACAGAAATATTAACAAGTAGCATTTTCCTTCATTATGATTATTAGATAAATGCCAATTTGGTGACAGAAGAAAAGGATTTTCAGTCGAGACAGAGCCAAGATGCCCTACTTAGTTATGTTAAAGAGAATCTGAAATTAATCAGCCTTCTATTAGGGCACAGCTGTTTTATGAAATGTTTCTTTGATTTTCAAGAATTTGTATCTTAAAGGGTTCTTATTGAAAATAATGGCGAGCCTGGAAGATGAGAGAAAGGCAGTTTAAGCAGCATGACTGCCACAGAAGCAGAATGAGAAACAGCAAAAAGGAGGGTGGTATTCTAGCTTTCGCCAGGGCCTTTGACGTCCCCTCTCCCAACAAAGTTTGTCCTCAGGGTTAGGGACATCATTGAGGGGTTGATTATAAAATTGGTATAGGTTTGAGGGTTGGGGTGGAAATTATGTAGAATCAGGGATCTCTTTAAAAAGGGGGGGAAATTGGATAAGATAGTAGATTAGTGTGAGCTTACTCACACTAATAATAATAGTAAGAGTGAATACTTGTGAGCTATTATTTATAGACAATTTACATTGATATAGATTCTTGTATACTGATAAAAGCTTAAATTATATTGAATATGTTTCTATTACAATATTTGTATAACTAGGCAAAGTTATCTACTTAAGATATTTTTATATTGATAAAATTTTAGGATATAATTATCATATTATAATATAAATTTATAGCTCTGATCAAGATACTTATATTATTTACATTTTGAGGTCATTGTCCTCATTTGTTTCACAGTTGTTTAAAGATTATTTAATATTCTAATATTAAGTCTTAGTTTTTAAATTATATAGGTATTAAGATTCGTAGGTCAATAGTCATCCATGTTTGTCACACTTATAGTTAGCCCAATCAGGGTTCTTTAGATACACAGAGCTTGTTTTCTCCATATATAGGTAATCTTCAACCACTTCAAAGAACTTTAGACTATTGCATTTAAATAATTTGGGGTTCTGTTGAAGAGAGACACAATTGCTTCTAGCAGTACTGATCTATTCCTGAGAGAATGTTGAGCACTGAAGACACTCCACTTGGAGCTTGTTTTCTTCTCTGCAAAACTGGCCTTTGGGCAAGGAACTGCCTATGCATCGTCCACTGACAAAATGTACAATGTCTGGACAGGACAAGCAGGATACTAGAAAAAAAGACTGCCAAACCTTGCCAAGACAGTAAGTTGGTTTTGAAAATTTCCTACCTCTGAAAATGGTCTGTCAGTTACTCTAGACCTTAGCCAACATTGCAAATGAGACTTTGTGTGATGCCCAGGTAGCCATTTGTCTCTGTCATCTACTGCACATTTTGGAAGTCGCTTGATTGCACTTCCCCCTCATTCAAGTAATATTATTTCCCTTCTTGGGTCTTTGTTGGGGTTGAAGACTAGATAGTTGTAGTTACTTTCCTCTCATGACTTGGCCAAGTTATTTATTATACAAGACTTAAACTCATTAGGATAGGATAATTATTTTAACATTTATTACATGTTTCTTGCTTGATATTGTTTATGATGGTTGTAGTTCTAATCTTCATACCTGATATTTGTTCTTATTGTATATAACTTTGTATTAGGCTTAGAACTTTCTTATTTAAACAAAAGGGGAGGTGTTGTAGGAATCCCTACTGTCATTAGCCTTTAAGTTACCCGCCCACTTGGGCGTGGCCTCTTATACTATTTATGCCAATGTAAAGCACATCTGGCCTGTTGCCAGCTGCGGGATTTGGTTGCTGTTCCCCCTTCCGGCAGAGGATTGTGATCTGTGTGTCTACCCCTAAATAAACAACGTTTCGTTCTACTTAATTCTGAGCTAGTGTGCGATTTCAATTTAGCCTTCTTCCCCACCTTTGAGGGGGGTCTTTTTGTATCCCTAAGACTCACCAAGGAACTACAACATCCTGATAAAGGACACATCCTGGACATTCAGAAAATACCAATTAAAGTAGTTCTGATATGTTGCCCTCCAAATCTAGGTCCCATAGATAAGTCTTCCACAGTGCCTACATGCCTAAGACATTAGCACGGTGACAGAATTCATTAACTGAGAGTAATGGCTCAGTAACAGGCTTCAAACTAACATTAAATAACTCCTTATGATCACTGTGTTTAACCTAATAGGCCTTTTAGCACAAAAGGAGAGGTTTCTGTCAGACGTGACTGACACACAGGTTGTCTCTTGCTGGACCACAAGAGCAGGTTAATGCACTGACATTAGAGTATATTTTTAAACTTTATTTCTCTCATCAAGTCAAGGGTAGCATTTGCAAAGGTGTCATGACACATGGCATAATTGGAGAGTTCTGGGCTGTGCATGCCTATCAAATTGCTAGACCCTTGATATTTGCTTGAGCAATACGAGCTTGAAAATTGGAGCAGATGCCCCAGTTTCAATGCCATTGTGTCTCCCCCCCCCATCCCCTCAAGCTGCATTTTGGCATAGTTAGTTCAATATTGGTGTCAGGGTCAGGCACTAGAGAGTGCATTGTAGCCTCCCCTCCTTCTGTATAACCTGAGACTGTAAAGCAGCTTGCTTCGAACTCACTGAAAACCAGATCACCCTTATCCTTTTCTAAATCTGTACTTCTTTTCTTATTATTATTTATGATTTGTCATTTGTAACTGCTTATCAATTCCTGCATGGGGATTTGAAAACATTATTATACCTGACTAAGGTACACATGGAGCTGGGAGCTACAAAAGGAAATTTCTCAATGAAAAGTGTGTGTGTGTGTGTGTGTGTGTGAGTCTATGAAAATCCTATCTATACTTTATGATTAAGATAATAATCAACATTTTATAGTTTAAAATAAACACCTTCCTGCTCTTAATTTTCCTGAGATGTAGATACTGACATAGGGCAAGTAAGAAGACAATGTCTCTTAAATGAATAAAACCTGAGAGATCCGGACCCTAAGAAACACCTCCCAAATGTTCTCCTTCCGGTGCTGGCTGCTTGCATGCCCTCTATCTGTTCATCTTACAGTAGGGCAGTAAAGTTTTAGGTACACATTGTGTGCATGCACACACTGAGGCTTAAAAGGCGATTAGCAGAGACCTAGCAA
The DNA here is from genome assembly GCF_000317375.1 of Microtus ochrogaster. Classification (NCBI taxonomy): domain Eukaryota; kingdom Metazoa; phylum Chordata; class Mammalia; order Rodentia; family Cricetidae; genus Microtus; species Microtus ochrogaster. Next base: position 44,224,249 of record NC_022022.1, on the reverse strand, counting down.
GAGTTTGTGTCAGAATGGACATCTCACTGCCATCCCTGCATCCTGACCAACACAGGATGCAGACGAGGCATCTTATTACAGTTCCTAGACCACTCAGAACTCACTGTGGGACCTGCTTCCCATCATTTCTCCTCTGTGCATTTTAGAGGATAAATCTGTAAAATGATGATTTTTTTTCTGTGAAATATCTCCTGAATGCCCTCAGCTCTCAAATCCTAGCTTATGGTACCACTAGATAAAATGATATCTTTAAGTCTGATTTATCTGTTTCCATTCAAATTTATGATCTATGCAATGACCTATAGTCAGCCATTAAGTCAGGTATCACACGACCACAGTCTTCAGCCCTACTTGGTATAGTTCCAAATCCTTGTGAGGAAACACAGAGCGAACATTTCTGGGTCAGCCACATGGCTGCAAAATCAAATCAACTGCTAAAATCCATAGAATTCTAAGAGTTAGCACCCATCCCCGTTACCAGCTGACTGTGCAAGAACTTCAGATGTGGCCAAAGAATTGGGTAAAGAATTTTGCTGCATACAAAACATTTTCCCTTTTATTCTTTACTAAAAGAAAATGTTTTCACTGTTATATCTATATTGATACATAAAATAACACACACACACACACACACACATACAAACACACACACAGAGAGGCACACAGAGAGAGTGTGACAACCCAAGTATATATATTTAATATATTGGGTTCTTGCTTCCTGGAGGGATATGAAAAAGAAAGTAGTCTGTTTCAAGTACTGTTATTTTTTAATTCTTTCTCGTACTGTATGAACATTCTGTATTCTATATATTTTAGAGACATGCACAGCTTATAGTCCATACTCAATATCAAGTCTTTAAGAAATGTTTTACAGGAAGAGGAAAACATTTGACTGTGGAGAAAAAGTAAAACAGAACAGGCCATGTGCTATAAATTGGGGAATGTAATTTCAAATTTATGTTGCCCCTTCTTCAATTAATTTGTTAATAGTAAGTAAATGGTAATCTCTTTTAATTTTAATTTATTTAAGAAGGCTTGATTTGGAGGCTCCTCCTGATAGCTAACAGTTAAAAAGAGTGAGATATCATCAGGCTATCTTTCTTTATTTATTTTTTGCTACCATTTTCTAGGAAAGAGAAATGCTCTGAAGGTAAAGGGCAGAGGGCAGGTAAAAGAATTAAGAACATACTTTCACCTAACACTGGAAACCTGTGGATGTGGGTCAATGTCTCAAAATCAGGAGTCAGGCGCTGCTTTCAACTCTCCAGTAAGGCTGCTGATTACAGAATATCAGAGAAAAGCAGAACAAGCAAGCCAAACAGGAGAGCGCTTTAGAGTGGCAATCTCACCTTGCAGCAGCTTCAGCCTTCTGGGTAGATACTAGAGACTGTATAGAGAGTTGTTGACAGAGGTTTCTGTCCCACCCAGTCCTGCAGCATTCAATCCCAAAGAAACACATAGAAGCCTGCATTAATTATAAACTGGTTGGCCTATTATCTCAGGCTTTTCTTCTTAGCTAACTCATATATTAAGCCATAATTCTTGTCTGTGTTAGCCACATGGCTTGGTACCTTTCATTAGTGAGGCATTCTCATCTTGCTTTTCTCTGCATCTGGGTGATGACTGCAGACTGAGCTTTTTCCATTCTCAGAATTTTTCTGTTTTGGTTGCCCACCTGTACTTTCTGCCTGGCTGCCAGCCAATCAGCATTTTATTAAACCAAGACAACTGACGAATCTTTACAGGTTACAAGACCATTGCCCCACAGCAGAGCGTTGTCCTGACTATAGAACAGGCTTAAGGATTCTTTATAAAATAACAATCATACTGTCTTCTGTTTAGTATTGGCTGGGCTATGTAAGTGAGGTAACATGCAAGCCCACCACCAGGGAGAGTGGGTTCTATGGGATGTGAGTTTTAATTGATAATCGATACTGAGTTTAAACAAATAAGTGGAGAAGGATAGGAAAGGGGGCTCAGTGTTCCTGGACACTCATCTCTTATTGTCCCTGGCCACTAAATCCCTTGTGTTGTCATCTTAGAACTTTCAGAAGCGTTCCTGAGACTGAGATCTGTTGCCTATGTTGGCGCCTGAGCCAGAGACCGTGCATTACTTCCGCTGTCTGTGGGAGGGAGAGCTGTCAATCAGCTCTTCTCTGCTCTTCCTGTTTCCAGGAAGGTGCTTGGACTGAGCCACTGGGTCCTGTAGACCAATAGACTGCCATGACCCAAGGGCTCCAAATGCACCACCTACGGGATATATTCCTAACAGAGCAATTCTCATTGTCATTTATTTACTTGTTTTAAATTTAACTTTCCCTGAAAGTCTTGAAAGTTACTCTAATTTGTCTGCTGTGTTTGGGCTTTTTTTTTTTTTGTTTTGTCTTGTGTTAAATCGGACCATGAAACATCCTGATTTCTCATCATTTTTATGTCCGTTTCTGAGTGAATTCTACTTTACCTGTTGACTTAGGTAGAATCTTGCTTCTTTATGCAGTAATATCCCCCCCCCCCGCACACACACACACTCATTGAACCAACTAAGCACCCATGGACTCGAAGGACTTGGTAAACCTGCAGAAAGAAGAGTGGAATCCTGAAAGGACTTCTCCCATGAAAGCATGTCCATGACAGACACCTGTTGGGGAATGTCATTTTCACGTGTGTTACTTTTGTTTATGCTGCAGTTGATTAACTGCGAAGCTGCCATTCTTTGCCCATCTAAAGCACCTGATGGTTCTAATAAAGAGATGAATGGCCAATAGCAAGACAGGAGCAAGGAGAGGCGGGGCTAGTAGGCCGAGATTATAAATACAAAGAGAAATGTGAGAGGAGAAGGAAGAAGAAGACAGCAAGGGGAGGAGAACATGGGGACCAGCCTCCCAGCTACACAGAAAGCCATGGAGAATGAAGTAAAGAAAGGTGTACAGAAACAGAGAAATATAAAAGCCCAGAGGCAAAAGGTAATCAGGATAACATAAGAAAAGCTGGCTAGAAGAAGCCATGCTAAGGTTGGCCGTTCATGACTAAGAATAAGCCTGTGTGTGGAATTTTTCTGAGAGCTGGGTGTTGGGTCCCTCAAAATCCAAAAGAATAAAACATCACATGATGGACACCTTCCTCAGTGACTTCATTATAAGGAAAAACGGAGAGCTGAGATGTGTAACTCATTGGCAGTGTTGGGTACAAATATTTCATCTTCTGGAAGAATTGCTGGTATAAGCTGATGAATGTAACCTCTAAGGACTGGAAACATGATTGTACCAGGGAAGAGAAGAGGGGGATGCCTGAGTTATGATATTCTTGAGAATCCAAGGAAGAACAGTACTCACTGAACACTGACTGATTGGAAGTGGTGCTCTGGAGGAGTGTGGGGAATTTATTCAGTAAAACAAGGGTGAAAGGCAGAGTATATGACCAAAAAAAAAAAACCTTGACAATTATTGTTGATTTAACTGCTGTTGCTTGTGGTACTCCTACAAGAGTTTCTGTTAATGGAAATGGAAAATGGGATTTGTGCGATCCTAAGGAAAAAGAAATAGCACTTAGATGCATAGGAAAAGAACAAAAGGCAAAATAGCAAATCTGTCTTCAGTGGAGAGCAGATGGGACAGAGAAATGGCTAACACCTGCCCAGACAAGCAAAGGACCCTACAGTTTCACAATGCTAGATTTTAGATCATTTAGTTCAATGTGCCTGTTTGTTTTTCTCCAGAAAATTCATCGGCCATGAATCCTCAAAGAACAGACAAGGTGAATCTTAAGACATAGGCTGACAACTCAGATGGAGAATACATAAAAGAGGAGCAGGAGATTTGACAGATGAGCACCAGGTTACAATTGTGTCTTTGTAAAATGAACTAATTATTCAACAAACAATTGTACAGACCCAATTACCTCACAGTATTTCACGACCTCATGGAAAGTCTTAGTGAGACACAGATCTGTGTCTATGTGACATTTACACTCTAATAGAAGAAAACAGGGCATGACTAAAAGGTACAATAAAATATGAGTGTCACTGAAAATTAGTGTAACCACTGCAACCAACGGGTGCCTTATGGATTCAAGCAATATCATGGAGGGTGATGCGTGCACTGTGGTGAGAAGGAATATGGGAAGTGTGAGGAGACGCAGCTAGGCAATAAAGATGCTCAGGTTTGCAGTGAGAGGATCTCAGCTTTTCACTTGATGGAAAGATCAGTCTAGCTTTAGGCGTAGAATATTATGGTTTAATCCCCAAAATTAAACGTATTGCAGATACTGTAATACCCTCAGAAACGTGAGATTAAACATAAAATGTTGTCAGTCATTCCCACCAGCTGAGGCTGAGGCAGTAAAACCTTACTCTAATTGGTCGTATCAAAAGGATATTTCTCCCAATTACGTTGTATGCTGGCTGGTATTGATGACAGTGCTGTCTCTGAATCACCGTCATGTAAGTTCCAGAATAAGTGAGTAGGCCAGTCTCAAGTCACATGCCAAAGAAACAAATGTAGCCACCTCAAGCCTTCTTTTCATGTTCATTTTCGGAAATGCCATCTTATGCTCTCGCTCTCCCCAGGCAAGGCTTTTGCCACAAGGAAGGTACAGGCTAGCAGGCAGACTGTATGACCAGAGAAGCCTAGATCATAATCAAAACACAGATAATGACTGAAATAGCATAAGTCACATGGAAAATGCACAATGTTGGAGATGAGCCCACTCCAAGTCCTGAGCAATCAGGCAGACACGACTAAAACGCTCAAACTAAGAGTGTGGAATGCATGGGTGGTGAAGAAGAATGTGTTCTAACACAGCTGAATAGAGAGGTATTGCTTGGAAACATGTAGGTGCTACTAACTCACATTAACGATAACAATTAAAGTGGAAACATTACAGTGATTTGAAGATAATACCAGGTGTGTTGGCAAGATGTTACACTCGGCACTCAGTTTTTCCTCTATCTCTTCCGTGAGAAGAAAGGTGTCAATCAGTTTCGTTTTAGAGATGATATGTTCAGGATTTGGGCCAGAGATTGAAGCAGAGATATCAAGAAAAGGGGATCCATAGGTGTTGGCGCACACTCTCATCTCAGCTATGTTGGAGACCGAGGAATAAAGAGGATTTCTTGGGTCCAGAACTGATGAGTCTCTTCTACATTAAGCAAGCAAAAATAATAATTCAAACAGACAGAAGGCCAAGTATACCTAGACTTATTTACATTAGGAGAGGCTGTTCTGGAGAAAGGCGTTTGTGAGCCACTAATTTATTGATGCTATTGAAACAGGGCTGGAGGTAAAAGGATAGGAATAAGCAACCAGCACTAGAGTCTGCAGTATTTAGTGGCCATGGAAAGAGACTGGCCTACAGAGCAGAGTGCCAGGGAACAGCCGAGGAAATGAGATTAGAACCTACCGAGCTGGCTTAATGGAAGCTAACTCTGTAAGGAAAGCACTGTGCAGAAAATCAGGTTTCAAATGCTGCTGCTGGCCGTAGCAAGCAGGGCCTGAGAAGGACTGATTAAAAGGAGACAACACACTTGACTCCAAGGGAGAGCAGCTTCTGTGGACTGGTGAGGGGGGAAGGGACCAGAGGAAGGGGAGGAATTGACGTAACAAGCAGATCGCGGTGCATTTATTCCAAGAACGTTTGTTTCAGAGGGGGTAAAAAAGGGTCAGTACTTTGAGCCAGGCTAGTAAATTTCATTACTCTAGCAAGATTTTCCATTCCACCCTACATTCCAAGAGAAAAAGAAATATTTAATCCCGGGGTGAGCCTTCCAAAACAAAAATTATCTTTGTGGTTTTCGCTAAGAATAGATTTGGTTTTTCAGTCAACACTGACCCAAAATATTCCCCCAACAGAACTACTTTCTGACTTTAAACAATACAATGTTTTGTTTAAACAGTCCTGTGAAGAGACTGCTAGGCTTCTAAAGGTTTGAATCTCTTTTCTACATACACTACTGAAACTGGCACATAAGAATCTCTGGGTTTCTCGGCCTGCCACCATTTTCTCATTTGTTTTGTTATCTTTAAAACAAAAACTCAGTTAATATTTGAAGATAACCCACAATTAAGACGTTCCAACTTTATCGCCTTTCCAACTTGAATGAGATATATGCTTATAAAAATAAAAGTAAATATCCACTGTGTGCAGCTCGGTGGTAGGGGCCTTGACTAGCATGTCCAAGTCCTTGAGTCCAATCCCCGATATCAGAAAAGTATGGGAGCAAAAATAGGTGATAAAATAGAAGTGAAAAGTAACACGTCAGCCTGATAAGACAGACTGAGAGATGGCAGACTCTGGGGAGGGAAGACTGAAGCTAAGGTTTTTAAGACAGTCATGATTGGATAAATTCAATTATATGTACAAAAAGCTAAAGCCATAAACAGAATAGAAAGGTGAATAGGGGTTCAGCAGAAAGTTGAATTTATCTAAACTAAAAAAAAAAAATTATTGTTTTCCAGCAAATAAAGTAAGTGAAGGGCAGAAAATAACGGAGACACGGTAGGCAAGCACATGTAATGATCAACCACAAATTTCAATGTGGGGAGATACAGTGTAGGAGTGGAAGAAGAGGTAGAACGGGTGCATCTGTGTATCTGGGCTGGTGTGGCTGACTTTACGGAATGAGTAAAAACAAAGGCAGATATATAATCAACAGTGAGAGGTTTAGACTGTGTAACTTTTTGTGTGAAGTGAGAACCCAATCCAGGATGAAGGGTACATTGTCACAAAGGTCCTACTTGCAAGGTCCAAACACCCCCTTCTCTGTGACTGCATCATGTATGGGTCAGTTGGAGAATGAAGAGTTCTATAGATTTCTTTTATTATGATGCAATTTTCCAGACCCCTTGGTATTTTGTGGATAGAAAGTACACACATGGTTAATCCTCAATAACTCTTAGCTCTTAAAGAAGGAACCTGGTTGAAAAAGTAATATGTAGAGAATCAGTCAAAATAAAATAAAAAGTATTTTTCTCACAGTAGGAAGGTGTGAGCTTCTGGAAAACAGTACCATTAACAGGATGCAGGGGAACAATTGAACAGTCACAAAGCAGGGTGTCTAGGGATGAGCCCGTCCTGTGTCATAGATCAGTAATCAATATTGGACAGATTTAATTAGAAAGAAGAGTCAACCACCCCCAGGTGTCTCTCTACCTCATTCCAAGAGCATTTAAATACCAAGACTGTAATGAGATGGGATGTGAGCCCATGCCTGGGACATGCTCTTGAGTCCCCCAGCTCTAGTTTCCCAGTAAGGTGTCATTAGATATTCCTGTGATGACAGACAGACATCACACACATTGAAGTCCTGGATGTCCAAGTCCTCAGTGTAATGAAGTCATCCAATTACCTATTATTGAATTAGATTTTTACTGATTGACCTTTCAGGCTTAAGGTATTAAGCATCATATTCAAATATACTATATGAATATTGGTTGGTACATAGCATGTCAAAAACTATTTAATATTTTTATACATTTAATGACAACTAGTCAACTAGATGATGAGTAGATAGGCAAGATAGACACCCTAAACATGGGTTTGGACAGATTTGATGTCACTCCAAGGATTCCTAAAAAGAGTTTTAATCACAGGATATATTTAGAATGCCAAGCACATTCTACCAAAAATGCCTAGACTTTAAAATCTCTATTCGCTTTTTCTAACCCTCCTCAAGTTTCCTAAGTATCAATATGCTACCAATTTAAGTATTTCCTGTAGAATATATTAATTGGCCACTGAAATTGTGTATATTTTTAAAATACAGTTTATACATGAAAGAACTTCGATAACCTGAGATAAAAACACATAGTAAAGCAAATATACATTGCATGTATAACTCTATGAAAGGATATAGAGGGGGAGAATATGTACTTAAATATGTGTTCATTTAGACAGCCTTTGTCTGTCTAATATTTATAATTAATACATACTTAACATGAGCTTTCTGAGAAGTACTCATCTTCTTACATAGCACGACTGAATTATATTTATACACCCTGATTATATGTGGAACATTGGTAGTAGTTAAAATATAAAATAAATCACCCTACATAGATGAAATTTAGCAATGGTGTGTTTTCCCCCAATTGCATTCAGTCCTTCCATCTTTGTGGAATTTGTACCTGTCTAAGACATAGGAAAAAAAACTAATCAGAGTACTTCTTTTTACCCGAAAGAAAAATTAATGTTTACTCTCCCTTTATCATGCAAAGATTAGATTACAGGCTTGCTAATACATTTGCTTGGTTTGAAGAGAGAAAATTATTTTGATCCAATTTTCATGGCATGTAAGAGATGGCTAAAAACAGATTCTTACTTTGCTCATGCTGTATTTGAGGACTGTAATATTAGAAATCCACTGTAATATCTAAAACAATCAAGCTAAATATGCCAAGGGACTTTTTAATGTAGTACACTGATGAAAGAGGTATTGAATTTATTCAGCCATGAACGAGTCTTTGATTATCATACACCTCAACGGCTCTGTAGGTGTTGACCGTACAAAAAGTCAAAAATAGAAAATGAAGTGTGATTATTTCTTGATGAATCGAAATTACTTTAATAGAAATTGAATGGAGAAAATTTCTATTAATAGTTGGAATCAAGCTTCCAGTTCTCTCTCTGAGTAGCATTCAATAAACCTGCTTGAATTATGATGACATCCTCAAAGAGGTTGAAAAGAATCACAAGGAAGAGGGATGGCTCCCTCTGCATGTCTACGTCATTCACAGGAGTGCAAATTGTATAGCATGAAGGTTCGTAAATAACTGTGCCAATTATGCCTCTCAAAGCTCTGTCTACAGTTGCGTACCTGGGATTTGTCAGAAAGTTAAGTGTAAGGAGGTAGAAAGCGATAAAGTATAAGATTTTAAAATTATTTTGAAGCTACTGCTTAACAAAGGGTTGCTGAAAAGCTTAGTTAAAGGGGAGAAACATATAATTCAGCCGGATAAGACATGATTATACTATGCTTATGCCATTGTCAGTAAGTGGAGAAAGCTGGGGAATTTTAGAAAGCACTGGTAATTAGAGTGTCAGCTCAGTTTGGCAGCCCTGGGGAATTCGTTTTTCAGTTTCTCAGACAGTCAGAGAAGCCTATTGCGCTGGGAGTGAATGTCAAGGGAACAAGCCCATCCTGTTTCCATACCATGTATACAGGTGTCTTTTTTTATTCCTAGCTGAATGCCGAATCTCACGTTTTCTGCCATGCCTTCACAGTTATTTCACACTTAACTTTTGTGAGTTGTTGTAATGATGAGGCGTGGAAATTTCACAGGACTCCCGAGGGAAGTGTGAAATCGGGTTTGAGATGCTGAACACTGTTAATTCATCTGAGTTAAACAGCAAAGGTTGGGATGACGCCGTTAAGGCAGAAAGACAAGAAGAGGTGGAGAAGAGTGATCACGACTCAGCTAGTTCATCCTCATGTGCGAATGGTTTCCCAAGACTGATTCAAACATGGCAGCAAAACTGAGCAATAACATCAAGAGCATATGCCTGCGGGAAGTTTACAGTCTAATCATAGAACATTACTTTTACACATAAACTAATGGCGAATTATAAGCGTGTGGTAGTGTGGGTTTCAGCTCTTCATTTTTTTAAGCCTGATTAAGCCAGTTACACTTGTCTGAGCTTAACAGTTGTTATGGTGAATCATTACTCAGTCTCTGTTTCACATAGTCACATATTAATTATATTGATGCAAATGCAGTATATTGTAGACTATATATTTAATTTGTCAAATATTTCCCTTAATGTTACAACAAATAGGCTTCATTAAGCTAATTATTTTATAATGATTCTGCAGGTTTAAAATAGCACCAACATACATATCTCTGTAGAACAGGAAGGGCGCTATGATCCCCACTGCATCTCCTTTGCTAAGAGAAATCTCATATAATATTCATTTTAATGAATTTCTGCTAACATTAACTTTCTTATGTTTTCCTTTCATTGTATCTTTCCCATGAATATCTTTCTGGACTTTTTACTTCAAATATGTAAACATTGCTAGCAACTTTCTAGTTCACAAGAAAACGTGAAGAAGGAGAAGACAACAGGATGTCAGTTCTGCTTTTTGACTGTGTTCATTGTTCTACACGTTTTTCAAAAAGATGTTATGCTTTAGAATGACTTACCACAGGTGATAGCTAAATTTGTTCCTCAGCAAGACTGGGTGTGTAAGTGTCTAGAAGATTCTAAACTCCATCTGGAGTTTTAGCAAGGCCATTTCTGACCCAACACTAGATGAGTCCTTTACTGAATTCAGAACCCAATGATTCGATCAAGAGGTGGACAAGTTAAGGCTATGTTACCATGTTGGGGAACTAGGTAGGTGGGGTGTTTATGGTTCCATTTTGTGTTCTTTGTCTTCTGTGACCCTGGCATCATAAACAGAGCAGCTCTTCTTGACCTGTTTTGCCTGTCAATTCCGAACCACAGTACACTCTTTTTCCCTTTGGCTGCTTCTGCTGGGTAGTTTTGTGTGTGAGACTTTTATGAAAAAAAACAATTAATACAGTCTATAAATGTAAAACTGGAAATACAAAGTCAGAGATGTCTGGGATTTGCAGTCGAGTAAAAGAAAAGGAGGTGTTAAAGGGGCAAAACCTAGGAAGGCATGCTAAAATGGCTATGTTTTCTAAAAACTTTCACAGCTCAGAATCAGCAGAATTAGAAAATTGCTTAAGGCAAATTCGGCAACATTGCAAAATCAATAATCATTGGAAATCACTGAGTCCAACATTGAGATTACAGAGAGGCACCTGTGTCAGGTCCTCCACCATGGCTGGCTTGTGAGTTCACAACTCACTGGAGTACTGCATAGGACTGGAAAGTAATGCTGAGAATAAATGCATGTATAATATACATATATACATATGTATATATATATATATACATATGTATATGACAATGGATATTTTGGTCCATGGTCTAGCACTCAAAAAGCAAACACTTCACATGCTTTACACTTAATTTGTATTCCACAGTGAACATGAACTAAACAGCCACCTAAGTGCAAGGCACAAATCAGATGGGGAAATGAGCACTTACTTCCTACCAAGTTCACACCTGGTGTCATCAAGTCCCTCTTGATTGTTTAGTCTAGTGTCTTAGCCTGCTCTCTGACATCTATAAACTGATAGACTATCCACAGTCATGAACATCAGAACACAATTTACCTGTTGATATTCAAGAATTTATTTTGTAAAATTTTAAAAATGTTCACCTTTAACTAAGAAAATATTACAAAGTAAGCATAACTAACATTTGGTTTTGAAATATTTAGTAGTGTATGTCATAAAATAAGGTCAATTACCCGTAAAAATGCTTATTTCAGACAAAGAACTAAAAATGTTTTTAAGTCACTAAGTTGCTAATATATATAAAATAGAATAATTTCCAAGCATGTATTACTACCAAAACTGGATAAAACATATCATAGATATGTAATAAAATAGGTAGCTATACACATATGTACTATTTATTTAAAGTCAAGGATTCGTCCTTTTAAATAACATAGTGAAGTAATTTGTGTTCTGCCACAGCCCCAGTAGACATAGTTCTTGAAAAGATCTCAGGAGAGTCTGAAGACCGTGGCCAGGTCAACGGCTTCCACAGGAGGAGGAGGGAATCTGTTGCTAAATATTCAGTTTAGAAGGTAACTTCATTGTTAAGGGAGAAGGTGTTTGCTTTCTGTCCTTTCCTTCACAAGAATGATCTAAGGATCCCTGGTGTCAAATAGTCTTGTGACAGGTACTAGCAACATCGATTAGGCACCAATTAGCAAATTCTCAAGTCCTGCTTCATATCTTAGGTTTCTGAACTCTGAGGGACCATGGCAATCTATGTCCTAATAAGTTTCAGCCCCTCATTGACAGAGATTAATGATGGAAACACCTTAGAAACTCAGAGGTCACCATTTGCCAACTGTCGATTGTCAAAGTCCATCGGTCAAACATGTTTTTAGCAGATGCTTGCAGCTGAACTTTCAAAAGTGCAGATATGCTTGGAAGCTGTTTGAATCTACTCAGCTGGCACACAGCTCAACTATGCTGTGAAGTGCTCAGTTGTTCAGGATCTATCTTTGCTCAAGACTGGAAGACGGCCAAGAATGGATTACTCCCGTGGGGGGTCATTCACTTACCTACACAATCCTTTAACTCTCTGAGAAATTTGCTTGATTTCAAAGTTGATGATGGTAAACATTTTGAATCTTGCATAGCACGTAAAAGGATTTAACATGTTTATCCTTTTGCCCAGTCTCTAAAACTCATAGATAAATAAAATTATGCATACATCTCAAGTTCAACATGTTTGAAGTTATATTGCTGTGAAATGGCTGATTTGAGCTAATTATCATGTATTAATTAAAGATTTATATGAAAATAACCCTTATATCTTCTGAAGGAAATATGAAGAGCGCAGTATATAGACACTGGCTGTAGTCAGCATGCTGTCAAACGTCCCTCTTGAACATGTTCCTAAAGGTTCCTCCAATTCTTCATCCTTTGCCCATCATCTCTTCCTGTTTCCTCTACAGATTCCAGACCAACTAAGAGCCAATACTCTAGGACCTAGTTCTACATTTATTTTTCATTTGGTTTGCCTTGTCCAACGTCAATGTGATGGTTTTTGCTTTATCATATTGAATTTCATTTTGTTATGTTTTATTTTTATCTCTTATAAACCCGTTCTTTTCTAATGAGAGAGAGAAAGGAAGATTATCTGGCTAGGAGGAGAGGTGGAAAGGAACTTGAAGAAACAGAAGAAGGGAAACTACAATCATGATATATCGTATGAGAAAATAATCTGTTTTTATTAAAAGAGTAATAAACAAACTTTTTATTTTATTTATTTCAGAAATAGCTGAAAATAAACATAGCCCCTTTGGCATGTGACTGAGAATATTTCAAGTATTGCCAAGTCTTTGCCAATAATGATGCCTTCCAAAATCAATATTGATGGTAACAAAGTAGGTCATTCGATACAGTTGCTGTAAAAAGAAAGTACCCTATATGTGTAGGTCCCATCTGTAATTATTATAACCGTCTACCATAAAATATATGATACAGAGTGTGAAAATCCTCAGTTTTGTGGCTATTATGTACTTTTTAGTATCAAAGGAAAGCAAAGAGTTGGATTAAGACATCCTGAGCAATTTCCCCAACCATATAGCATTTATGATAAACACAGATGGAACGGAGAGTGGCTTGAGAAAATGCTATAGCGTCCTAGGCCAGATCGTATCACGTCTTCTTTCCAACTACTCATAGAAAACAAGGATCAAAGAAAGGGGCTATGCTTCTTATCCCTAATCACAAGTATTTCCCACCAAACACTTAATAATTTGGAGACGAAACTGTATTTGAAAGCCTAAACCAGAAGCTTTGCTGTGGAGATCGCAAGTCATAGCTAGCCACTCACCCCAAAGAAAGTTGATGGAATAATGGGGAAAGGTCAAGAAAGAAAATTGGCCATAATGGAAATGTTGGGGTGATGGGAATGAATACTGACAAGAGATGTTGGTTTAAATATAAGGGGGTGGGGGTAGGGTTGCGAAGCTAAGCAGTCTTTCTAGACTGTACCCAGTTGGACTTTACCCAGTCTGGGCTTTGCAAGAAGGTTCTAGAGAGAATTTTTCTATTTGAATAGAAAACTGGATTCTTTGAGGTGCTTGATTGCTCCTGTTTTGAGGGAAGTTCAGGTTTCCAATAGGAGTCAGTGACTCTTGATGACATAGGAACAACATCACAGAGCTGTCTGTGAAGCTTGCTGGCTCCTGAAACATGGGATGACTGTTAGTTTAGGGCAGTAACTGGCAGGTAGTTGTAAAACCCAGCAGTTAAATGCCTCTGCAGATCTTCACTGATGTCTCTTATGTTTGTACATACATGTGGAGTTGAACAAGAATCTGGTCCCAAGGTTTAGGATGAAAGCAATCAGAGAAAAACAAAGACAGAGATTTCAATACTTATTCCAGGCCTGTACTCATCAGGCATCTGCAGACCTAAGTGACAAGCTCATGCTTTCTAGGAAAGGATGTTTCTAAGTACTGTTGTAAACTTAGAAATGACTCACACAGCCAGCAAGTTCCTTCTGGAGCCATTCCGCATTTCTCCTCTGCTGCCTCAATATAGGGAAGTCACTCCTTACTGCCAAGTACAGTGAAAGGCAGTTCCTATCAACTGGCCCCACACCAGGTCACCAAGACACTGCAAAGAACAAGTAGATTTTAAACGACACTGAAAGACATGGGAGTAAAGTGGATTGCCATTAACTTTAAACACACCTAAAGCACATTGAATATAGTGTCGTCAGTTGAATCAAATGCATTTAGAACAGAACAATACAACCTGGGATATACTTCAAGTTCCTTCAAGTTCATGGATATACTGGGTGGAGAGAGGCAGTACATTTCAAGGGCAAGCAAAAGAGTTAAATTTGTAGAGGTATTTCCAGACATTTTTTATGTGATGCTTTTCTCTTCTACACAAAGGAAACCGAGCTCTGAATAAATAGTATTTGTTATCCCACACAGATATCCATGTATGTACAGAACTACATATATAGATATGCACACGGTGATCTAACTAAGTGTATTATCAGGTTAAAGCTGCACTCTTAGCATGTTCATAAAAATTACAAGTAGGGCTGGGGGTTGACTCAATCCATAAAGGGCTTGTCACACCAGCATGAGTTCAGTCCCCTAGAATGCCTGTCATATAAATGCTGGGTGAGCTAGTACATGTTTGTAATTCCAGATCTGGGCAGGCAGAGACAGCCAGATCTCTGGAGCTTATTATCCCGCCTGGCTGCTGAATTAGTGACCTCCAAGTTCAGTGAGGGAAGGACCCGACTGAGTGATTGAGGAAGACAGCCAACGTTGAGCTCTGTCTTCCACGTGTCCATGTAAATACATGTAGGGCCACTTACATATATGTGTGTAATATGGGTTCCCAAAGAGCTGGAAGAGCAGCTGATTTCCATGAAAATCAGAACAAGCATTTTCAGCATCTAGAAAAGAGAAGAACGGCACAGCCCGCTCCTTGGATAAAGGGAGGGTAATGGAAATGTTGGCGGGCTTTCTGTGATCGTTCCTGCCAGGAAAGGTTACAGCTGTGAGCGTACATTAAGGGAGAAAGCGTTCAGTATTTATGATTTGCAATTTTAACTATGCTTAAAGTGGTGCGGGAGGATTCATGGGGGATTTAACGTTCTAGGAAATCTATTTGGTCAGTTCTGTACAATTTTATGACCTTTCATTAGGACTTGAAAGTTTAACTGTACAAACCGTGCAGAGGACGTGAAAGGCACCGGTCTGTGCAGCCTGTCTCAGAATGCCCCTAATGCCACCATTGAAAGAGGCCATTAAAGGAACTGTATTTTAAATGGGCTGACATCAGAGGCGATAAATACAATATTCATCAAAGGACTTCAGAGGACAAAGCCCTAAACGAAAAATTCAGAGAAAATGTTTATGCCTCAAATATTTAAACTCTGTAGAAACAAAGAGAATACACTTAAAATGCACAGTATGTATCTAACATCACAAACAATCTCTCCAGCAAGTAGTGCTTTATTTTCAAATTTGTTTTAAATCAACTAAATTCCCACACAAAACCATACCTATTGTGCAACCGTGTTCGGGTCATGAAGCCGGTAGGAATGATTAGTAAACTTCTAGTAACATTTAGGTTCATGTGACTCTGAAGCAGCCAATAATAAAGGGGACTTCACATAGATCTTCCTACAGTTCTCAGAGTAATCAGCTTTTGTGAATCATTAGATCAGGCTACAGATGGAAGCCGGGGAATTCACAGATGCAATTTAATCAGCATCTTATCATCTATCTTCATGTGGAACCCAAGGGTAGCACCATTCTCATCCTTATCATTTCTAAGCAAGTGTGAGCTAAATCAAATTTCTAATTCGTTAGATGTAATTTCCTCTTGCCTCTCCACTCCACCTAGGCAAGCTTTGCATATCAAAAATGCTTAAAGAAAACCTCATCTGTGCCCATCATCCCATTAGTATTAACCACGGTTGCTTATTCTATATAATTTCATTACCAAGGCATCATGAGACTCCAAAGAAGACAAGTGTTTCAAACAAAAGAAAATACAAATGACCCACAGCTGGACGGTATGCAGATTGCACCCTTGCAGCATTTGGCCCTGAGATGACATCAAACCCCTCCCCTCAAGCCTCAGGATCTAAACAGAAGAAAAAGAAAGATTGCAGGAGCCACAGGTGACAGATGAAGTCAAAGACCAGTGTCCTCCAGACACAACGGGACTCGTGTAGGTAAGGACTCAGAGAGGCTATGAGAGCATGCACAAGACTGCAGAGATCCAAGTCAGATGGAGTCCTAGTACTGGGAAGGAAACTGGACACAGAGTGCAACCTTTAACTAAGAAGCTAATTGTAATTGATAATTGCCGGAAAATGGAAAATTAGCTCTTCCCGAATAGCTCAGTGGGCACATCGAAAACATTCTGGGTCAGGCTTTAGGCCTAGGCGAATTCAGTCAACACAAACTGAACTCCCTGTTTTCTGTATGTGTATTCTTTTGTTTGATTTGTTTTGTTTTCCTTTTTAAAAAAATATTAATTTTTTTTAGTTTTAAAATTTTTATTGACTTTTTAGTTTGTTTTAATAGCTGTTAAATGTGTACTTTTGGTTATTCTTTTTGAGAAAGAGCAAGAGATAGGATATGGATTTGGGTGGGAGTATGTAGGAAGAATTGGGGACAGGAAAAGAACGTGATCAAAATATATTATAAAAAACCTTAATTTTTTATTTAAAAAAATCAGAAAAATGATCGTGTTAGTTGAGATCCACCAGATGTTCTGAGATTGTACTAGCATCCCATTTTTGTTCTGTTTTAAAGATTTTTTCTGTATGTTTGTATGTGTGTGTGTGTGTGTGTGTGTGTGTGTGTGTGTGTGTTTGCCTGTCTGAGCCTACATACACAGGTGTGTGCCTTGCCCTGGAGGTCCAAGGGTGTCAGATACTCAGGAACTGGAGTTATAGGCAGCTATGAGCCACCTGATGAGAATACTGGGAAATTATCCCATATTCTCTGCAAGATTAGTCTCGACTACTGAGACATATATCCAGCTTCTAGCTGATTATTGATTCTAGGTTTTTCCCTTGAGTGTGCTCTTAGTGAATATGTAACTGAGTGTTCTAAGATTGGACTTCCCCAGAGGTGGCCATGGGTTTGGCTTCTAAACCATGTCTTCTGTCCTGAATTGTATCTGTCCCATGGCTTTGGCTTCCATTTCTGCTGTTTGGAACTAGAATATGCCCATTTCAAATCTCAGTTGATACTCTTCAGATCATGATCCAAACATCTATTCTTGGCTAAAAGAAAAAAATGAGAATCTAAATAAGGACTAAATCTCACAGTGACTTCATCAATACCAAGAGTGGAGTGGGGGAACTCACTAGTATAGACCATAAACAAACTTCAAATGGAAGCGGTGACTACAGAGCAGAATCAACTAGCCAGCAATCAGATCAGGCACCTTCAACCAACTACTCACACATTTGTCCAGCTTTAAAAGTGAAAGACCCTCAGAGAGGACCTTTTTCTCCGATGAAGACCCCAGAACCAGGACACTCCGAGACCAGGCCACAGGATGCAATTAGCATGAGGTTTCTTGAGTAAACACAGGTACCTGTGGGCAGCAAAGTCTTTTGGAGGACTTTGCGCGCCTACTAACTGGAGGGCCGGCTTTTTATAGGGAAGACCAAACAACAAGTTTACAGAAGCAAAACAAAAGCGTGGTTATCGGTCGATCGGAATGAGGCGGGGGGCATGAATGATTTCCTCTCTCAGCATGGATGTTTGGCAATAGTCATCCCTTTCCTATCTTTATAGATATCCTGTTTTGCAGTCAATCTGCTTTGTTGATGTGCTATCTTATTGACATCCTGCCTTGCAGTCTCCCTATCTCAAGACATCCTGCTCTCTCAAGCACATGGGATGCTCTTACGAGAGCAGGCTGGCTGCTGATCCGGAGAATTTTTTTTTTTTTATTTTAAAGCAAACAAGACGTTCCCCTGGGAGCATGCTAGCTGCGGGTTTTGAGGAGGGGGTCTGTAGGGTCTTTCAAAAAGAAATTTACATAGACCACCTTGCCTGTAGTTGAGCCATGAAAGATAATCTGTGCACACAGGGCAGCACTGCCAGACAGGGACAATCTTTCCTTCTCAGAACAATGACAGGAAGGGCACCCACGATTAGTCAAATGAGTTATTTGGGACATATTGCTCCTTTAAACTCTCCCTAATATTAAGTCTCATAAGTAGTTGCTTTGTAGGAGACTGATCAATAAATCTACTGAATAAAATCTTCACAACTCTACTGCAATACAAACAGCCAAGTAATAAATTTCTTCTCTGTATAATCCAGCTCAATATTTACCTTCTCAAATCTGCCTTTGGTATCTGGGGATACGGACATATGCGCTACAATTTGATGTCACAGTGAGGAAACATTCATGGGAATTTCACCTAATCCCATTTTGTATTGTTGCCAACATATTGTTGAACATGAATTGCTTTGTTTTGTTGGTGGTGCTGAGAACTGAACCTGGGACCTAGCCCATGCAAGACAAGCCCTTTATCATTAACCTATATCCATAACCCCGAGGCAAGTTCTCACTACTTTGCCCGGTCTGGCTACAAGCTGTCTCTTTAAGATTATCCCTGAACCTTTCATCTTTTTCCCTCAACCTCTCGTACATAGCTGGGATTACAAGCCAGCAGCACCAAGCCTGGATATGTTGTTTAATTTTGAGCAGACAACTTATCAATACACATTCCATGGATCTTAATTTCCTGTCCAGGGAGAAAGCAGTGCCTTGGAAAGCACTTCTTATTTACTCCCAGGCTTAATGGAATCTCGGCATATTGCTTGGCCCAAACGTATATGAAGGTACTTTATCTTATTCAGGAATCATCTCTAGACAGACATTAGCATTTTAAAATGATGAAAACATACCTCTCTCAGCAAAGGACAGGACAACCCCTTCTTGAAATGCTAAACTCTTATTCCCAGAGTAAAGATGTATGTGTTCATCAAAGCCTCCACAGCCCACAGAGAGAAAATTATTCAAATTCTTTGAGAAATAAACTCTATACAGAATAAGTTTCAGATGTGCTCTCTAATAAATCTTAATAGAGTATATTTTGCTTCTCATCAACTCACCATTTATTTCTATCCATATCTTTTGTGAGCCAGAATGATAGGGGAAAGTCAAGCTGAATGTTAATCTTAACAGCAGCAACAACAAATCCTAAATCCTAGAGTGTAGAAGATCTTCACAACAGCAGTCACACTCACAACTTCAGATAGGCTTTGGAAGAGGTAAGAGACTCCAAACAGGTTTTAGTTAAAGCTTCCTAGGGAAGGGATAGTGGAAGATGTGGGTCTTGCTCTGCGAATGTGGGTGAACACGAGGTGGATGGAGAATACTCACACCAGTGCACCTGCAAGCGTACATCCCTTAGTGAAACTTTTGCCACTGACATTTATCCATGAGCTAACAGTAGGAAACAATTGTTTTCATTCAATAAAGATTTATGCATATGCAAGGACACATTCAGAAAATCCAAAACTTCCTGGTGTTTATCCTCTACTAATGGAGACAGAAAATAGAAACCTTATTATGCAGTATCAATTCATGTAATGACCAATGTTACCTAGGGTAATGAATATCCATCCTCTGAGTGATGTGTATGTGTATGCTTGTGTGTACTTGTGCAGGGTGGACAAGAGAATAGTGCGTTTTGTTTGAACAGGTAAGTGGTATAGCAAGGTGATTCATACTAAATGTAAATGGTGCTAGAAAGGGGGTGTGTTATGATACTGGATGATGTTGTGATGTTGGGAGGTGTTGTGGTGGTAGATTGTGTGTGTGCGTGTGTGTGTGTGTGTGTGTGTGTGTGTGTGTGTGTGATCACAGATGTTATTTTAATGTGTTGGTTTCCTGGTTGATCTCTTGTTATAAGCTGAGTTTTCTGGGAAGAGGAACCTCATTTGGGAAAATGCCTCTGTCACATTGTTTAGGCAAATCTTTAGTGTCTTTTCTTGATTAATGATGATTGATGTGAGATGACTCATTTCTCTGGGACTGGGGACAGTTTTCACCCCTGGGAAGTTGGGTCATAGGTGCTGTAGGAAACCGGCTGAACGAACAATGATGAGCAAGCTGGTAAACATCACTCCTCCATGACCCCTGCATCAGATCCTGCCACCAGATTTCCATCTCTATTCCTACGTTGTCTTTCCTCAGTGATGAAGTATGACCGTCAGGTTAGTTGTAAGATGAAATAAGCAATTTTTTTGTTTTTGTTTTGTTTTGTTTTGTTTTACAACAAGTTGGTTTTGGTCATTGTTTTGTTTGTTGATTTATTGTTTTACAGCAATAGAAATCCTAACTAAGACAGTGGCATTAGGGTGATGGGTTGTACCATAGGGGTTGATGGTGTTATGATAGTAGGTAGGTTTTATACTGGTCAGTGGTATAATAAAGGTGGAAACCTATGAGAAGAACAGACTACAGCTGAACTTTGGGAACAAGAAAAAGCAACTGAAATTAGACTCGCTGACAATTCACTCTCAACTTACTTTGGAGAGTCCATGAGAGTACTGTCATATCTTCTTAAGATAGCTTCCTCTGTGCTGAAGTTCCTCATCAGCCATCAATACCTTCACTCTGGGTACCAAGCCCTAGGAAAGGGAGCATGTGAGGAGATTTTTTTTTAACAAAAGAAAGATGTTTTCATAAAATAAAAGTAAGCCTGGGTTAAGTAATACCTGTCAGAGAAAGCTAAGTGACTTTGTACTTTTAAGATCAACAAAAGTTTTAATGAAGACAATGACAAATATTTAAGGGAGAGGGTGAAGGTGCAGACAATCAAGTCAGGAAGAAAATAGAGACTCATGTGCTCAGACACAGAGACAAATCTTCAGTTTATAACAAGCTTTCAAAAGAACTCGGTATTTTGGTTGAATAAGCCTAAACATGTTTAAAAGAAGAATCATGGGTACAAAGAAACTCTAGATTTTCTATATTCCAGACAATAACACATATACATTAATTTAATGTCATTTGTGTTACATGACATTATGCAAAGTAGAATGAATGTATTCTTGATAGTTGCAAAAACTTTATTGAACATTTAATCAAGCACTTAATACTTTATTGTAATCCAATAAATTTCAAAGAGACTAGAAATGCAACAGTAAATTCATGACTCACTAAAATCAAGCCTACCTCCCAACTTCCTCTTATCAATGTCTCCATTCTCAGTGCTGATAATGCATTTTTTCATACTAGTCATGTGTCCATTCTTTCTGGTGATTAGGCTTCAAATAAAATGACTCACTGGAATATCAGAAATGTGGTCCTGTGGTCTGGATGAGAGAGTCTGTTACACATTTCTTTGATGCAGTATACATGATTAGGCAGTAATGCATAGCTGTTGGGCTCTCTCTCTCTCTCTCTCTCTCTCTCTCTCTCTCTCTTTCTCTCTCCTTCTCAGTGAGTTTGTATGTGTCTTCATTAGCAACTGGTAGACTTCAGTGAGGAGTTTAATGAAAATCTTCTGATTACCCATTCAAAGCTGAGTATGTGAAAACCAGTGAAGTTGATAGTTGGCTCTCATGACCCGAGTGTATCTCTGTTTGCAGATCTCTATTTGCTTAGGCATATCTCACCATACAGCTATTTAATGTCTCTGCTTTGTTTATTTCTTGCCGGTCACTGTCAGATTGTGCTTAAAGATATAGTAGTTTTTTTAGCTAGAATGTTATCACCATGCCCCAGAGAACATTTGTCTCTGATGCTCTGGGTGTCTGGATGAAGGAAGTTCAGTACCCTCACCTGAAGCACATCAGCCTGCACCACTAGTTTGTCTTGAGAGCAATTTTTTATTGATTTTTATTGAACTCTACATTTTTCTCTGCTCCCCTCCTTTTCTCTTCCCTCCCCTTCAACTTTCTCCCATACTCCCCATTCTCCCAAATTACTCTGGATATCTTGTCTTTTTTCTACTTTGCATGTAGATTACAACCATGTATGTCTCTCTTAGGGTCCTCCTTGTTATCTACATTCTCTGGGATTATAATTTGTAGGCTGATTTTCTTTGCTTTATGTTTAAAACCTCTTATGAGTGAGAACATATGATAATTGTCTTTTTGGGTCTGGGTGGAGAGTAATTTTTAATTTACTGCTAGTATTTTCTTCTTTGTTCTTCAACTTCAGAAAAATATAATATTTATATAAGCTGGAGTCTTCAGAGGAAGGAGCCTCAGTTGAGGAAATGGCTCCTTGAGATCCACCTGTAAGGCATTTTCTTATTTACTGATCAATGGAGAACGGGTTAGCCCACGGGGGGTGGTACCATCCCTAGGCTCCTAATCCTGGGTTCTATAAGAAAGAGAGCTGAGTAAACTGGGAGCATGGGGGCCATGGGAGAGGGTTGAAAGGGAGAGGCAAGGTAAGAGGAAACAAAGAAAAATGTATAACTCAATAAAATCAAATAAAAAATTCTAAAAAAAAAAATAAAAGGAAAGTGAGCTGAGCAAGCCTTAGAAAGCCAGCCAATAAGCAGCACTCCTCAATGATGTCCGCATCAACGCCTGCCTCTGACCCCCTGCCCTGCTTGAGTCCCTGTCCTGACTGCCTTCAGTGATGTCTGCATCAACTCCTGCCTCCGATCCCCTGCCCTGCCTGAGTCCCTGTCCTGACTGCCTTCAGTGATGAACAGAAGTACTGAAGTATAGGCCAAATCAACCCTTTCCTTGTCAATAATGGAAACCATAACAAGGACATATATATAAATGTATCATACATATATGCATGAATTATATACACAGATATATATATATTCATTTTATAGGTTTCTTATATAAGATCTTTATTTAGTTCACTGATAAACCAATGCTATTTTAGGTGATGTGCAAAAGCACATTTTAAAAGGTCTCAGAATTATTTTATAATGAGAGATTATAATTTTCTTAAAATGTTGTATGTGACCTATTTGTTGCTGCTATAAAACACAAAACTTATAAAAGAAATAAGCTGACCTATTCTTTCACAGGGTTAGAGCCATGATAGCAGACTGAAGCCATGAGCATAGGAATGACTGAGAGCTTGCGTCTTGATCCTCAACTCTGTGGCCGAGAAAAGCACTGAAAAATCATTCTAGTCTTTTGAAACTCCAAAGTCCAACCCCAGTGACACATTTCCTCTGCTAGGACAACACCTCTCAATCTTTCCCAAACAGTTGCGCTACCCAGAGACCAAGTATTCGGACATGTGAGGCTATTGGGCCTGATCTCTTTCAAACCACCACAGGAATATTATTATCAGTTATTACCCATAATATTTCCTCATGAATGTTGCAAAGTTTTCAAGCAGAAATCACTAATTTATTAGCCCATTTCTTGAAATTAAGTCATTTGAGGGAGGTATGTAAATACTTTCCAGTAAAACTACAATGAGCCAAGGACATTTTGTCATGACAATTCTGGGCAAAGTATCAGAATCAAGATGATTTTTAGTACAGTGCGAATGACTCTAAAACTGTCATTATTGAAAATTGCCATGGTTATCTTCATACTATTTAGTGCTGTGATGAAAACAGCTTGTCAGGAGTTCCCCATTTAGGTAAAATTAGTTGCACTTCAATCCAAGAACATCAAGGAAGTTGGAATAAATACATCCTTATTATATAAAGACACGAATTGTCCTTTTTTAGCAATAAGGTATTTTTATTCTTTATCTTGACATAAAATCTTATTTAAATAATAAATATTTTAGAATGGAATATAAGATAATATTTGGGATGCAACTTCTCAGGGAACTGTAAACCTAGAAAATATTAGAGTGTTAGTTGTTAATTTTCAGTCTGTGTTTGAGTGTGTGTATGTGTGTGTGAGTTTGTGTGTGAATGTGAGTGCATGTGTATGTGTGAGTGTGAGTTTGTGTGTGTTTGAGTGTGCGTTGTAAGGAGGTCACTTGTTCATTTCCTGGCCACCAAGACTCACAATATAATCACACAGAAACTATATTATGTTAATTACTGCTTGGTCAGTCACTTAATTGTATTGCTAGCTAGCGCTTATATCTAGTATTAACCCATTTCCAGTATTTTATATTTTACCATGAGGCTCATGGCCTACTGGCAAGGTTCCAGCATGTCTATCTCTGGTTGTGGCTTTATAGATTCTCTTTGGACTCCACCTTCCTTCTTCGTGCATTCAGTTTAATTTTCCCCTAGCTCTGTTCTACCCTATCAGGCCAAGCCAGTTTCTCTATTAACCAATAGTACTAACAACATACAGAGGGGAATCCCACATCAAGTGTGTGTGACTGTGTATGAGTGCGTGTATGTGTATATGTGTGTGTGAGTGAATATGTGTGTGTGTGTGTGTGTGTGTGTGTGTGTGTGTGTGTGTGTATCTTAGCTGGTAAGAGCACTTACTACTTAGTCAGACTTAGAGAGCTCTAGCCCCAGGAGATCAACTTCTCTCTTCTGGCCTCCAGAGTTCTCAGAATGCACATACGCACACACACATACACATCATTGAAAATATAATTAAATATTAAGCAAAAAGAACTTGCCAACTAAGGAGAGTTCTTCCTTGGTTCAAAGAGAAAAATGGTATTTTGAAATAAACTAATCACTGTCAAATACTGACAGTTCCCCACTGTGTGAAGAAGAGAGCAGAAACGTCTCAAAACAACAGGTATATGATTTTTTTTAAAGAAGATACTATATCTCTTTTGATTTTTTCTAATTTCTAATAAAATCAGAGTGACTTTTCCACTCAGAAAATAAAACAGAAATCTAATTTGCTATAAAATACTGGTTTATATAAATATTTTTGATTTTTTTTTTTTTTGGATTTTTCGAGACAGGGTTCTCCGTAGCTAGCTCTTGGTTCCTGTCCTGGAACTAGCTCTTGTAGACCAGGCTGGCCTCGAACTCACAGAGATCCGCCTGCCTCTGCCTCCCGAGTGCTGGGATTAAAGGCGTGCGCCACCACCGCCTGGCTAAAGATTGATTTCTGCTTTGCTATAATTCCAAGTTACAGACTCTGGTTAATACTAGAAACTACCATGTCAGATTATACTCTTCCTATGACAGTTTAGTATATGTGCTCATGTATGACACATGGCTTACATGTCTGAGCTGTTCTCTTCTGTACTGGTGAAAGTAATGTTGGGAGTGACTAAGGCATCCAGCCAATATTGAGTCAGCATTTTCTTTTCTAAACGGGAATGAATTAATTTTGAGGCATTAACTCTGTGGGATCTTTTGGAAAGAAATAGACTTGGCAGATGTGATGTTTCTGGCTCACGGGGAAGGTTTTATTTTTAATTTTCTCCCTTTCTTCTTTTGTTTGTTGTGTTTTCATCTTCAGTTTGAAATTATTTCCCTTGGTGTGCTTTATATCCCATGCCTTTTATTACAGATAGATTCAGAAACCTTGTAGATATGTTTTAAGATGTTATAGAAGAAGCTAGATCATACACAGATATATTTGCGTATTTTTCATGTATATTGTTTACTTGTACATATGTCATGCATATATTTATATATATTATATTTGCATATATATTTATATATACATATATATACATACACAAATGCAAACCACTGAGGCTATCCGTGTTCTTTGTGTGTATACAGCTTCAGAACTGACCTCTCTGAACTGGACAGCCAAAAAGGAGGACTCATCCCTGGGAGAGCTAAATTCTACTCACAGTAGAAATTAGTTGCCAGTATTTGTCTAGGGGTGGGACCCCACATAAAAAAATCCCAAACACAGTTTTTTCTCTCAGTGAAACTGAATTACAGGGCACAGGACTTTTATATTAAATTTATTTTTCAGATTTGCAATGGGGAGTCCATTTTCTCTAGAAGTTATGAATCAGTCATTTCAGGTACTCATTTAGTTCCAGAGAACTCCAGAAATTATTCAGTGATTATGCTCAATAGTTGGGTGTAAAAATCATTGAAATGGAAGGGTTTCCTTCTCTCTACTTCATTTTTAGTAGATTTATTCGGCAGGTGGAACATTGCTGTATCCCATTGCTGGATATATGTTATAAGGAAACTACTGTAAACTTAAAAAAAAATGAAACGTGAAGGTTTTTATTACAATTTTAAGGGCTTCCTTGAAGAGTTATCATTACTATTGCATTCAGTTTATAATCACTAGAATAAGGCTAATGTGAGTATTTATGGTGTCAAGTCTATCCCTGGATACATCTCTGCCTCAATATATAATGATGGGGACAAAGGATGTGTAAGGTTTCATCTTATTCACCTGTGACATCCTGACAGCGTAAACTGCTCTGCACTGAATGTTCCTTCCGGCATCGCTATGTATATGCAGCAATAATTTGTGCTTTGAAATTATTTTTTTCCTCTCCAGTTCTGGAAATTGAAGTTAGGGTTTTATACATGCTAAGAAAAATACTTTGCCACTGATGTTGCGTTTCCCAGTCTAGGAAAACATTAGCAATTAATTTTTAAACTCATTATCTGTTTTATCTCTAAAAATTAATTTGGGACTGGAAAGATAGATGTGGTCCTAGCATCTGCATGTTAGTTAATACCCATCTGTAATTGCAGTTCAGGGGATCCAATGTGCCCTTCTGACTTCTACAGGCATAAGATGAAAGTGATATACATCCATACAAGTAGATACAAATGTAAAATAGAAATATATTTAAAACGAATGATTTAGGTTTTCCCAAGATACTTCACCCTACTCCACCCACCTCTTCATCCTCTCCTTGGCCAGTCCTCGCCTACAACTCAAGCAGACTCCATAGGCAGAGGCATAACCTACACAAGTTGGAAGACCAGGTGAGTGACTGGCCTCCCAACTGAACTACCCCAACCTTCAGACCCTAAGCTCCAGATTTAGTAGTCCTACCTGCCCCATCTCACCATCAGCTAGATAGTTGGTCCCTGCCCCCAACTCTAGTGGAATTCCTCTGCTCTGGTGCAGTACCCAGAAGTTGGCCAGGAGGGAGAGACCTACCTACAGGCTGTACCACCACTACAATCACACACTGGATTCTATTACCTCAAGACCTAATCTGTTGCCCAAACCCACCCACTTCATTACCCTCCCTGTGCCCAGCCCTTTCCCACAACTACAGCAGATTCCATAGGCACAGGTACAGCCCACACCATTAAGAAGAGAAAGAGGATATACCGGAGCTTGGCACCTAACCTCCAAAAACTTCAACTGTGTTGACTCTACTGTACCTGAAAACTGGCAATCACCAGAAGCCTTGGCCATTCAGGCCATAAGACAATCAAAAAAAATGGATAATAAAGGAAAAAAATACCCAACCATCAAAAACAACACAATGATCAAAATCCAGACCTTACAGCAGTGTAAGAATGTATTCACTGACACAGCAGGACCTGGAAATTCCAATACAGATGAAGCACAAAAATGCCTTTAAAATAACTTTATGAAGAAAATAGAAACCCTTAAAGAGAAAATAAAAATTTCTCTTAAAGAAATGAAGTAAAAGACAAAAAAATTAAAGAAACCAATAAATCCTATAAAGGAACTCAAGAAAGTCAAGAAAAAAGAAACAACCAAAAAATGAAGAAAATGGTTCAAGATTTAAAAATTGAAATAAAAGCAATAAAGAGACAACAAACCAAGGGAATTCTGGAAATGGAAAATCTGGGTATGCAAACAGAAACTAAAGATGCAAACATCACCACCAGAATCCAAGAAATGAAAAAGAAATCATCAGTGCTGTAGCTACAAGAGAAGAAATAGATTCATCAGCCAAAGAAAATGTTGATTCCAAAAAATTCCTAAACAAAACATCCAGAAAATCTGTGACACCATGAAAAGATCATTCCTAAGAATGATAGGGATAGAAGAAGAAAAGAATCCCAGCTCAAAGGCACAAAAATATATTCAAAAAATCATAGAAGAAAACTTTCTCAACACAAAGAAGGACATTCTTATGAAGGCACAAGAAACTTACAAAACACCAAATAGAATGGATCAAAAAAAGTCCCATTGGCACATAATAACCAAAATAATAAATATTCAGAAAGACAAAGGATATAAAGATCTGCAAAAGAAAAAGGCCAGGTGACATACAAAGACAGACATTTCAGAATTACACCTGACTTCTCAATGGAGATTCTAAAAGCCAGAATGTCCTCAACACACAATTTTCAGACACTAAAAGATCATAGATGTCAAGCACGACTACTATACCCAGCAATACTTTCAATCACCATATACTGAGAAAATAAGATATTTCATAACAGAGCCAATCAATATAATACCTATTGACAAGTCCAGTTTTATAGAAAGTACTAGAAGGAAAATTCCAACCCAAGGAAGTTTTCTGCATCCATAGAAACACAGGCAATAGATAATCTCATATCAGCAAAATGCAAAGGAAATGCACACACACACACACACACACACACACACACACACACACCTTAAAAAACAGGAGTTAACAGTCACTGATCATTAATATCTCTTAATATCATTGAATTCAGTTCACCATAAAAAGACATGGGCTAACATAATGGATATAAAGACAGGTTCCATTCTTCTGCTGCATATAAGAAACATACCTCCACTTCAAAGACAGATACTACCTCAGAGTAAAGAGTTGGAAAAAGATTTTCCAATCAAATGGACCTAAGAAACAAGCAGGTGTAGCTCTCCTAATATCTAACAAAATAGAATTCAAACTAAAATTAATCAAAAGAAATGTAAAAGTACATCATATACATCAAGGGAAAACACATCAAGATGAACTCTCAGTTCAGACCATCTATGTCTCAAGTACAAGGCCACCTACATTTGCAAAACATGACTGAAGTTTAAAACACACATCAAACTCTACACATCGATAGTGGGAGACTTAATATACCATTCTCTCACCAATGGACAGATCTGCCAGACAGAAACTTAACAGAGAAAAAAGAGAGTTAACAAATGCTCCTACTCAAATGAAATAATCGTTTGTATCTTATCGAATCACAATATATTAACGTTAGGGTTCATCAACAGCACAAAATGCAGAAGGCCTACAAACTCATAAAAACTGAACAACTCTCAAGTATATTAGCACTTGGTTAAGGCAAAAATGAGAAAGAAACCGAAGACTTCCTAAAATTCAATGAAAATGAATGCACAACATAACCAAATCAATGGGACACTAAAAGCAATTTTAAGAGGAAAGTTCGTAACACTAAGTGCCTACATGGAGAAGTTGGACCCTAAGAGAGACAGACATCGATCTACATAAGAAAAAAAAATGACAAGATCTCTTGAGTAGTTGGGAACACGGGGGTCATGGGAGAGAGTATAAGGGGAGGATAGCAATGGGAAGGGAGCAGAGAAAAATGTATAGTTCAACAAAAACAATTCAAAAAAGAATTTGGAGAAATTTCACACTAATAACTTAATAGCCCATCTGAAATCTCAAGAACATCAACAAAAAAGCAAACTCACACAGGAGCAGTGGATGATAAGAAATAAGCAAACTCAGGACTGAAATCAAGGATCTAGAAGCAAAGAGAACAGAATAAGAATCACTGAAACAAAACATTGGTTATTTGAGAAAGTCAACGAGATAGACAAACCCTCATCCAAACTAACTAAAAAAGTAGATAGAGAATATCCATATTAACAAAATTAGAAATGAAAGTGGAAACATAAAAACAGACACTGAGGGCTGGAGAGATGGCTCAGTGGTTAAGAGCACTGCCTGCTCTACCAAAGGTCCTGAGTTCAATTCCCAGCAACCACATGGTGGTTCACAACCATCTGTAATGAGGTCTGGTGCCCTGTTCTGGCCTGCAAACATACACACAGACAGAATATTGTATACATAATAAATAAA
>NC_022022.1:44185735-44192872 GCF_000317375.1 Microtus ochrogaster | reverse complement strand
TTAAAAAAAAAACAGACACTGAAGAAATCCAGAGAATCAATAGGTCATACTTCAAAAACCTGTGATCCAAAAAAACATGGAAAATATAAAAGAAATGGAAAATTTTCTTGATAGGTACCACATACCAAAATTATATCAAGATCAGATAAGGAATTTATATAGACCTATAGCTTCTAAGTAAATAGAAACAGTTACAAAAGCCTCCTAACAAAAAAAGTCTGGACCCAAATTCTATCAAAATTTCAAAGAAGAGATAATACCAATACTCCTCAAATTGCTCCATACCATAGAAACAGAAGGAAATTTGTCAGTGTTTTTTAAATGGGGCTACAGTTACCCTGATAACCAAACCATGCAAAAAACAACAATAAAAAAGAAATACAGACCAATTTCCCTAATGAATAGTGGTGCAAAAATACTGAATAAATATTGGCAAGTTGAATTCAAGAACACATCAAAAAATCATCCAGCATGATAAAGTATGCTTCATCCTAGAAATCAGGGGTAGTTCGATGCACAAAAATCTATCAATGTAATCCACCATATAAACAAACTGAAAGAAAAAAGAAGCATCTCATTAGATGGTGAGAAAGCATTGACAAAATCTAACACCCTTCCAGGATAATGGTCTTGGGGAGATCAGGGAAACAGGGTACATACTTAAACATAATAAAAACAATATACAGCAAGCTGACAGCCAACATCAAACTAAATGGAGAGAAACTCAAAGTGATTCTACTAAAATCAGGAACAAGACAAGACTGTCCACTTTCTCTTTCTATTCAATACAGTACTCAAAGTTGTGGCTAGAGCAGTAAGGCAACAAAAGGAGATCAAGGGGATATAAATTAGAAAGGAAGAAGTCAAATTTCTACTATTTTCAGATGATATGATAGTAAACATAAATGATCCAATACTTCTACTCTTATAGCTGATAAACACATTCAGTGATGATGCTGGATGGAAGATTACCTCAAAATAAATCATCCGCCTTCCTATATACAAGTGATAAAAGGGCAGAGAAAGAAATTATGGAAACAACACATTTTACAATAGCCAGAAATAATATAAAAATCTTGGGTTAGCTATAAGACATGTGTGACAAGAACTTTAAGTTCTGAGCTCTGGCAGTCCTCTGGTAGAAAGGAAGGAGGGAGTGTGTGAGCCAGGGGAGGGTCAAGGACATTACTGGGGAGGCCACAGAGACAGCTGACCCAAGAGCACATGGACTCTGGACCAACAGTTAGTGGGTCTGCATGGGCCCTACAAAGGCCCTCTGAGCATGTGTGACAGTTGTGTAGCTTGTTCTCTTTGGGAGGCTCCCAGCAGTGAGATCAGTACCTATCCCTGGGGAGGAGATGAGGAAGGGAAAGACGTGGTCAGGATGTAATTACAAAAGAAGGAAAACAAAACAAACAAAAAGCCCAGAGTGTTATTACACCAGTGTGCCCAGGCTGACACACACAGAAAAGTAGGGGCTGGAGTGTGTAAGCCACTGCTTCTCCATTTCAAGATTATTTCAAAGGGATATTGCACGCAGTTTCTGTTTGGCAGCTCTTTATATTCTGTGGGGTTCTAGTGGATTTGTTTTGGTTTTCTGGCTGCTTAGTGATGGTGGGAAAGTTTCATTCCATGCATAGAGATTCTGACAGTGTTAGGGAAGTGACAACCTATTTCCCTGCTCATTTTCCAGGCAGAAAATTGGCCTGAGAGGCAATTAGTGATGATTTTGAGAGACTATGTCAGTCAGTCATACAGAAAAAAAAAAAAAAAACAACAGTGTAGTTTTTGGTTTAATGGAAGTCACTCCTAAATTTGAATATTAACATAATTCCTCTGTAGCTCTCAGATTTCCATCTGAGCAGTTTGTTATAGGCTCATTTCAGAGTTTCTTCAAACACAGGGGTTTCACCACTGATCCTGGCTAGGTTCCTTTACAGGTATGGTAAGCAGTGAGCTATCTGGGGCTAATTTTTTTATGTTTCTGCCTTTGAGAAGGCTGAGGAAACTAGTGACTCTCTGACCACAAGCATTCTGACAGGGAGCAAAGGCATGCTCCTAGGATCCTGTGAGAGACAAGAAAATGATGTAATAGCAGAATCTGAGCCATAGTATACACCACAGCAGCACAGAGATATTTCCATTGCCAGTTACAAGTCCCAGGGCCAACACAGCAAATCAAGGGGAAACAAACCCTGACTCCTATTAAGAGAACAAATGTCTTTGTTTATTGTGTTACTCCCAGGTTAAGAACCTCAATTGTATGAAACTGTGACAGAGAGAGAGAGAGAGAGAGAGAGAGAGAGAGAGAGAGAGAGATAGAGAGATTAAATTCCTTCACCTGAAAACATGATGTGTTTTGTTGTTTTAAAGGGGTTGAGCTTGTAAATAAACAAGTCACAGTTTAAATTATTCAAGACACCTGTGAGCTCTGTAAAACTTGAGATTGGAAGAACCTAGGGAAATCAAACCTGCTTTCCTCAAATGCATCATGCGTTCTTTTTCGAACTGGCTTCATGGTCAAGTTTGTCATTCTGATGTTACCGTTTTGCATGAGTGAGTACATAGTATATTTGTCTTTCTGGATCTGGGTTACCTCACTCAACAGGATGTTTTCTAGATCCATCGGATCTAATGTACGTGGGAAGTAGAAAAAGACAAGATCTCCTGAGTAAATTGGGAGCATGGCGACCATGGGTGAGGGTAGAAGGGGAGGGAGGCGGAAGGGAGGGGAGCAGAGAGAAAGTATATAGCTCAATAAAAACAATTTCGCATGATGTTTTAGGAGACAGTGGTTACAAATTTATATTGCTATGTAGAAAAAATCAATTGAATTATATAGGCTTCAATCAATGTTTCATTGTGTGTGTGTGCGCGCGCGCGTGTGTGTGTGTGTGTGTGTGTGTGTGTGTGTGTGTGATAAAACATTCCGGGAAAGACACCGAGCCAGAGACAGCTGAAGACTGGGAAAGCAGAAGATATGGTTGCAAGGAGAAAATTTAACCATTGTGTTAAAATTTCATACACTAACTACAGCAAATGCCCTTTTCATAGAAACTAATTCTGGTTCACGATATTAGTAGGTTTGGAAGAAACTGATTACTCAAGGCCTATTATCGATCAGCTTGATTGTCACAAAGATAGACTGTTTGATTGAAATCAAAGACAAGCTTTTCTTACCGTTGTGAAGGTGAAGAATCTACAGCCAATGTGGGTGTGGGCAAGGTCACACGAGGTGAGGGATTTCTTTATCGTTAGACCTTCTTGATTCTTCACACGTGTGTAGGGAAGCGAGAGGAATAGAGAAGAGGGACGGTGCGGGAGAATTGTCTGTATTCTGTCAATCATGTTTTAAACAAAGGCTGATTAGCCAGGCAGGAAGTATAGGTGGGTCAACCAGACAAGACGTAGAGGTGGGATGATGAGAAAAGGAGAATTCTAGGAAAGAGGAAGTCCATTGCCCCCAGTCCTTCCCAGATCACCAAAGAAGCAGGATGTGACCTACCCTTCTGAAAAAGGTACTGAGTCATGCGGCTAACATAGATAAGAATAATGGGTTAATATAAGCTATAAGAGCTAAGAAGAAGCCTGAGCTAATGAGCCAATCAGTTTATTATTAATATAGTCCTCTGTGTGATTTTCTTTGGGGCCTGCCAGCTGTGAGACCTGGAGGGAGGACAGAAACCCCCAACAAGCAGGCCCCTCATGTTACAGAGGGGATGGGAGATAAGAGAAAGTACAGACATAGGGAGAGCGGAGAGGGCAGAGAAGACAAGGCTGATCACAATGGAACTCTGAAATACGTTCTCTTTTTCAATTAGAGATGGGTAAAATATATCCCATATCAGAACCAACACTGGAAAGAAAATTTAGTCTGGGAAGTCCTTATTCTTAACACTCTGTAGGAAATGTGCCAAATGTTTATAAATGCTACCAATTTACCAGTCCAAGGAGACCCTTAGTTATTTTTTTTTGTCCTCATACAAGTACCTTGCATTTCAGTGGGCTATTTGCAGTGAGAAATTGTGTAATTATGGGTTTCTGTAATACAACGAACAGTTTTATACAGTCTTCACTTACTCAGAGAAGTTCAGAAGTTTATCAGACTCTAGCACATATTTCATATTTGAAGTCATTAAAACATTCATTTCAACTGACACCATTTATCAAGTGAAATACGAAAGTGATTACTTTTTATGTTTTCCAAAGAAAAGCATGACACTCATATTGCAAATTTAAATTTGCTTTAATGCATTAGTCATTTATGATGATTGATAAAGCATAATGAAACACACATCAGCTTATAATCCACTAAAATATAATATTGTATGTAGCTAGAACCATGAGGATTGAAAACATCTTAATGAAAAAGGCTTTACATAGTCTTTGTAATAAATAAATGACACACCAGAATTGATCATTGTTTACTGCCCAAGGGAGAATCTCAAGTCAGAAAAATGCAATATTCTTTTACATAGTTATCAGAAAATAATCCAATTGTCCTCAATATTGACTTGGAGAATAAGCCTTCACAAGTGACAAGTCAATGAATAATACCTTAATTGTTCAGAATAATAATTTCAGGAATTAAAATTAATGTTGGATGTTTCTACGAAAATGTTATGAAATATATCATCATAAGAAATGTATGTGAAAGAAAAACTTAAAATGAAGAAAATAATGTTTTATAATGATAAAATTTTTATGAAAACCTTTAGAGGTAAAATACAGGTTAAACATTACATGTAGGAAAAACAATAATACAGTTTTACATACTGACTAATTAATAAGTTACTGCTCATAATTCAGAAACCTTACATTGCCAAGAAAAAGAATATTTTACTAAAAGACCATGCTGTAGTTACCACAACAAATAAAAGTTCTCCTCTTAAGACCACTAAATAAATGAAACACTTTCACTTCAATTAGCAGGAAAAAATGATAAAAGACATAGGTACACCAAATCTTACTTGTGACTTTTCCTAATTCTCATCAATGAAAAGATTAAAACCTTAAAAGATGAAGAAATTTGACCAAAGTTTCTAATCTTTATCTTGACCTGAAAGAGAAGATATGTAATACTTTTGAAATATGAGGGCTTTATTCTTGACAACATGACAACTTCGAAGATCCCAGGTCCCCCTGGCTCTGTGCTGAATTCTCTCACATTCAGTACTACAAAGTGAGGTGAATTTAGATTTGTGCAGAGCGTTTGCCTTGTCCAATGGAACATGGTATGTTACCAAGAAGGAGCTATCGTCTTCCCTTTTCCCTCCCTCGCCTCCTCCTTCTTCCTTTTTCTTTATCTCTTGACATAAATGAAGTACAGCAAAAATATTTACCTTCCCAACATTGTAAATGTATCGCCATTTCATAAAAACTTCTTAAAACAAAACAAGCAAGAAAGATCTAGAAAAGAGAAGTTGGTAAATAATACCTTATATGTTTAGAAAAATTTTAGAAATTAAAATTAATGTTGAAGGATTTTTTTTTCTAATAAAATCTTGTAAAATATATCTCCATCAATACTTCATGTGACGACAAGGACAGTGAGGTGCTAAAAGGAGGACTGGCCCTGATGTCAAATCGAACGTTATAGGTGTGGTAATAACTAATGGCCTTCCCTTAAATAAGTGAACTCAGTGGTCACTTAAATTTATAGAATATTTTTGATTGGATCAAATGATTATGCAATCCCACATTAACATCACTATAGACTATTACTTACAAAATGGGGGACTGAGTGCAGCCAGATTATAAATACAACACAGCACAACACAAAAATTTGAATGCACAGGTGCAATATTAAACCAATGGAGAAAGCACAATGTCCGTAAAATAACTATTTCTAGTTTAATGTAAGAAGCACAAACTGGATTAATATTGGCTCTTTTGAATGACCGAAGGTATTTTTCTGAATAATCTGGCTGTCAGATGCTCTGCATTTTGTCACAGCTGCTAAGCTGTTTTTCAGAATTGTGCAAACAGTTGTGTCTTCAAAACACATTATCTCAGGTACTGGAGACACTGCCCAGCGATTAAGAGGGCTGGACTCTAGCAGAAATACAGTTTCGGTTATCAGCTCGCAACTACCTGTAATTATAATTCTAGGGAATCCAATACCCTTTCCTAGCTTCTCTAAGTATCTAATAAGCATGTAGACACACCTACAGACACACACACATACACACACACACATGCATGCACACATATGTAGATACACATCACACACACACACATACATACACATAAACATTGGTGCAAAATAAACACATATTTTATAAGGTATCCTCACTGGTGCAGTCTCTTCCCTTACAAGGCCGGACAGAGTGCCTTTGTGCAAAGTCTCTCCAGCAGCTCCCGGAGTCCCTAGGGCACTTCAGAGTACATTGAAGATGACTGAGGATCTCTCTCCATTTCATTTTTAGTCTGGGGCAAATTTTTAAAAATATTGTCACCTAAAATAGATTTTTATGAAAATGTGTCAGACATCACTGACAGATAGTTAGTACATGGTTTTTGTAAACTGGCTTGCCATCTTGACAGCTAAATAAGAATTACCACCGTATATGTTGTGAGATATTTGGCAATTTCTTTCATGCTACTGTATGACATATAGCAATAACTTGTCCCCCAAAATGGTCATATTTCTTCTCAGGAATGACATTTTGAGAGCATTTAAATAACATTTAAAGATTAATTTTTAGTGAATACCCACGCTTAGCTTATTTTCCAGTTAATAACTCAGTTGGTATGAAATAAACAGTTTCTCTGAAAACACTGAGCCTAGGCTGGCAGCAGGAATGTGTCTACCTACCTTCTTCTGACTGACAGCTGCTGGTGCCCTCCTATACGAACAGTAAGAATTATCCCCATTTCATACAATCAAATCTGATTAGGTATAATTTTAAAATGAATAAATATGCTAAAAGCCTGGCACACCCTTTCCATTAGTAAATCCTGTAATTTAAATAACCCAGCATTTGGAGGCCACCTGACCTGTTGACGTGGCTCAGTCGTTTCATGTGCTCACTCGTTTAGAAGACAAGGAGTTTTATCCCATGCTTTTTCATAGCGGACAATGAGGACTACTGAGAACTCAAGAACAATGGCAATGGGTTTTTGATCCTACTGCAC
>NC_022022.1:44185008-44185635 GCF_000317375.1 Microtus ochrogaster | reverse complement strand
CTTCAAGCTGATGAGGGAGAGGGACTTGATCGGGGGAGGGGGAGGGAAATGGGAGGCGGTGGCGGGGAGGAGGCAGAAATCCTTAATTAAAAAAAGTAACGTAAATTATTAAATATTAAATATAAAAAAAAGAAGACAAGGAGTGAAAGAACTTGGGCTCTCAAATCAAAAAATACCGTACTGTCTTCAAGGCCTGCATTTTAACTGGGAATATATGTGAATGGGTATTGGGATAGTGAAATTATAATTCGCTGTCTGGTAACATACCTACTTCAGAGTATAAAGGAGTGATGGATTTCTTCTGGGACTGAAAAACGTTTGTAATTAAGAGCACAAGATTGTAGTAAGGAATGTATTATAGCAAGAATTGGGGTTGGACAAATGTGCTATTTTTAAGAAATCAAATAATGAAAACTATTCCATGTTTTGTGATATTCGTGGGAGACCTGCTCTTTCTTAAACAGACATGGGGGAGGAGTGGATTCGGGCAAGAGACTGAAAGGAAAGGAGGGAGAGAAAACTGCAGCCTGGATGTAAAATAAATAAACATATGGGTAGGTAGGAAGGTAGATAGATAGATGATAGATAGAAAGGTAGATAGATAGATAGATAGATAGATAGATAGAT
>NC_022022.1:44175440-44184873 GCF_000317375.1 Microtus ochrogaster | reverse complement strand
ATGATAGATAGATAGATGATAGATAGATAGATAGATAGATAGATAGATAGATAGATAGATAGATAGATAGATGATAGCTAGATGATAGATAGATAGATAGATAGATAGATAGATAGATAGATAGATTTAAAAAAAATTGATCCTAGACTTTATAGTAGGGAGTTTTGATAAAATAAGGAATATATAGAAATATTTGGATGGCCACAAATAACACTGGGGGCCATGTGTTCAAAAGTAAGGACTTCTAAGAGTTTGGAGCCAGGACAAGTGCAGGCTCTCCTCACAGCTGTGTCCAGTAATGATTGCCTTGGTTGTTGAGTTAAAGGATTAAAAGCAAGTTCAGGCCCTTCTCAGTCACTTTTCCTTGATGGTGAATGGCTCAGCTAATTAGCTTTCATCGTAACCATTCCTCAGAGCTCTACACCACTGAGAAATTCCTCTGACCTTCCTGTTGACGGACCATACACTTCTCCTTGTCCATTTTCACTCCAGGCTTTTGTTTTCCTCTGTCTCTTTTAATAGTTGACATATGAATCATTTATACTGGTGTGGTTCTCTCAGCATTCCATATTGTACCTACTTGAGTATTTGAGTCTGACCAACATATCTATTTCTCATTGTTCATTATGCTGTAAAAACAAAATACAACAAAACATTGCAAAGTCTGTTTTCTGTTCTTTGTGAAATGCACATGCCACTGTCAGTTGTGGCCCTCATGCACTATGACACAGCACTCACTGCCCCATCTCTCCCCCAATTCCTTATCTCTCTCAGCCTCTGTTTTGCTAATCTATTCCCACCCTCAGCTTTCCTGCAGTTGGCTCTCCACAGTTTACACAGTGAGATTATTGAGTATCTGTCAGTGTCTTATTTGCTTTATATCCTCTAGGATCATCCATGTTTCTGAAAATGACAAGATTTCATTCAGTTTTCAGGACCAACTTGTATATCATTGTGTAGATATACTATACTTTTATAGTATCTATTTTGATGTTTGAAAATTTTATACATGTATATAATGTCTTTTTATCAAATCCATCACTCATTTCCTTTCCTCCTGCCTCTCCACCATACTTACTTTTCTTTCCCAATATAATGTTTGCTTTTTAAAAACTGACTGACATTGGTTAGTTTTGTTGGTATGTATATAAGCAGATGTAAGATAATCTAACAAGTGGGGGTACCTTCCCAGGGGCCACATTCCTGAAGACCCAGAGATCCCAATGGGAGAGAAGAAGAGAAGGATTATAAGAGCTCTAAGTAGTGAACTACTACATTTTAAAAAATTCTTTATTAGTTCCTAGGTTTTCATTCCTGTTGACTGACAACTAGTATTATTGCATGGTAGTGATCATGGTAAACATGAGTATGAAAATGGCTCCTGAAATGTATTAGCTTCATTACATTGGAATCTGTCTCAAAGTGGAATTCCTGTATCATATTTTAGGTGTGTTAGCTTTGTAAGGACTATCTATACAGCTTTCCATAACAGATATATCAATTTACATCTGCCATAATGGTGAAGAGATAGGTTCCTCCTACAGAATACTCATAATTTTATCTTTTGGTAATAGCCATTCTTTTTTTATATTTATTTATTTATTATGTATACAATGTTCTGTCTGTGTGTATGTCTGCAGGCCAGAAGAGGGCACCAGACCTCATTACAGATGGTTGTGAGCCACCATGTGGTTGCTGGGAATTGAACTCAGGACCTTTGGAAGAGCAGGTAATGCTCTTAACCACTGAGCCATCTCTCCAGCCCCCAATATGGAACGCTTCACGAAATTGCGTGTCATCCTTGCACAGGAATGATGATTCCTGATTATTATTTGGGTGTTCCTGATGTTCAGTGAAAAGCAGACTATTTCAGAGCTATGTGAGGCACTTTAGGGCTGGCCATTCATAACTTAAAGCTGCAATGTCCACCTGTACCAAGGTCACTTAGAGTGAAGAAATAAACCAAGGTGTCTCATTCATGTCCTCACTGGTCAAGGGCTCTAGACCTCTCCATTAACCTCCTTGGGAGAAACCACTGGTCTCCCCTGGTGAAGGTGGTGCAAAACAGACCTTGGTCCAACAAAATTCACATGAAAGCCTGCAAACTTGTGTCCAGCCAAAGAAAATCTGTGCTTTCTAGCAGCTGTTGCCAGAACACGGAACACTCTAATCTCTCCATTCTCCATTTGTCTCCCTGACCAATGCCAACTGTGGGAAAACATTGATCACGATGCTACTACCAGCAGGCAAGAACACTAATGCCCATGTTCTTTGTTGACTTCATCCTCCCAGGTTGCACCTCACTGAGTCTCACGTGACCCATTGCATCCCTCACTCCAACCCTACTGTTTCCTACTTAGTTTGATTTTCTCTTGTCTTCAGAGTTCCCACTTTGGCTATGGGCTTTGTCACTCTTCATTTTCCAAACAGTGAAGTATGCAGTTACGCTTATAGCTATTCTAATCCTGACTTCAATTTAGCCCTCCCATTAGAAAGAGTACTCAAGCTGCTTAGGAAGGGACACAAAGGTCCTAACGAATTTAGCTTGCTCTTGAATTCTTGCTTTAGTTCCTGCCACAGATAACTTCAGTTTCTACTTCCCTTTGGCATAGCTTTAGTAGACATTGCTTGAATCTCCAAGCACAGGAACCTTGCTCACCACTGAGACATTGCCAACAGAGTTCCTGTCACATGGAGTCAAGTCCATTATTAACTTAGATAAAGGTTTCACAAACAATGTAGTCAGTCTTTTCTGTTGCCTATAATTGTATGTTCTCTTCATACCACGTGTATGAAGAGTCTTGACACACTCTTGTGAGGCCAAGATGAGTTTGGAGCTTTCAATTAGAAGGCATTGATCTTTTCAGGTCCCCCACTCCTCTATAATCAACACACACATCGATTCTAAGCATTATTACACAAACAGGATCCTGTCAAAATGATACTAAATATTCCAAGAACATGTCTGAATTTTTTTTTCTGAGTTGTATTCTCATCTGTGTTTTTACTTATTTATAAATTTAAATAGTTCTGACAGAAAAGAAATTAAATTGTAATATTATTATTTTAGTTTTCTGAAATAGTTTTCCTTAGCCTTCTACAAATCTATTTACTTATTTATAAAAAAAATCAAAAATAAAAGTCCCAAACATGCAAGGAATCAATTTTCACACCCACATTTAATTTCATATTTAAGGTAAAAGTAAATTCTGTAAACTAACCACAGTAATGTTAGAATTCCATTCTTGTGAGAATGTTGAAAATTTTATAGTTTCTTCTTAAATTGCAAATATCTTTTACATCAATTTCAACAGGTCCTCATCTTCCTTTTATAATAGACAAACAAGTTTTCAAATGTTTTAAAGGGTTGTTGTTATTATACTTACATGCCGATAAATTGTTCTTGATGTTTTCATTATTGTCTGAAATACTGTTCCATTATTTTCCTATTATGTTAATCAGGGATACATATTAACATGTGATATTTTATATTTTCCAAAGCAACTCAATGAAAGAAAACTATCCTAGACTGTTCTTGGTCTGTCTTTTAAGCTTATTTTCCAAAGGATGTTTTCTTTATTGAGCATCAGGCTTAATTACTTAATTAGATGATAGTCCAGAATGACTTTCAAGAAGCCATCCCAGTCTGTGAAGGGCATAATATGTTATAAAATGTCCTAATCAAGTAATGCCTGGAAAAATAGTTTAGTGTCAAAAATATACATAATGTAGATGTTTTGTTTTGTTTTAAGAATACATTTACTAGATTTTGCCATATATGATATAAGGCAAGGCCAACATGAATATTGAACAATGTCCCCTTCAAATACATCATCACTAGTGTCAGCACATATCCCCGAGATCACCAACAAAATGCAACATGCAACACTCTCCAAAGGCCATGAAGCTCTGCTTGCCTGAAATTCTCACTCTTGGTGACCAGCTGAGACCAGTATGTCAGGAACTTGGGTAATGCTTTTACAACCCCTCCCAGAAATCCACAAGGATGACCCCAGCTAAGACCCTAAGCAATAGAGAAGAGGGGGCCTGGTCTTGACCCGCCCTGTAGTCAGACTGATGAATATCTTAAATATCACCATACAATCTTCATCCAGCAACTAATGGAAACAGAGGCAGAGATCCACATTGGAGCACTGGACTGAGCTCCTAAAGTCCAGTTGTAAAGTGGGAGGAGTGAGAATATGAGCAAAGAGGTCAAGTCCATAATGGGTATAGTCACTGAAACAGTTCACCTTAGCTAATGAAAGCTCATGAACTCCAGCCAGACTGGGAAGGAACAAGCATAGGACCCATCTAGTTCCTCTCGATATGGTTGACAGTTGCATGGCTGGGGAAGACTGAGGGGCCACTGGCAGTGGCACCGAGATTTAGCTCCACTGTATATACTGTCTTTTGGGGAATCTAGGTTCTTTGTATGATACCTTGCTCATACCTAGATATAGCAGGGAGGGCCTTGAACTTTCCCCAAAGCAATGTGCCTTACCCTTTCTAAGGAGTGGATGGAGGTGGGGTGGGAGTGGGAAATTGGATTGGTATTTATAATGAAAAAAGATATTTTGTTTTCTTAAAAAAAAATTCCATGACCTGTAAGGCTTGACCTATTCACTAAAGGTTTGAGATTGGAAATCTGGGTAATCTCATGAATTTTCTACCTCCCCTGCTCATCTTCCTATCAGGAAAAAAAAAGAATTAGGTTGTTATAAAGCTGAAGCAGCTGGATAAGTTCTTAAAAACCATCTAAAAGTGGGCATGATGGTGCGTGGCTTTAATTCCAACTTGTCTGAATCAGAGGCAGGTAGGTCTCTGCGTTAAAGCCCAGCTTGATCTACACAGAGAAACCCTGTCTCAACAGAACAAACAACAAACTGGAATATAATGAAAAAGAAAGCAACTAGGGAATTGTAACAAGGAATACATGTACATATAAACCCTTTAAACCAGTCTCTCGAGTTTCTGATGAAGCATTTCAGACAACAGGACAAATAGAGAAGTGTGTTTGTATGAGGCACGTAACCTCTCCCAACTTAAGGGAGAAAAGGAAATAAAATAACAGCTTATATTTAATAAAATTTCAAAGTGCATTCTGTGGAAGGTGTCTTCTCGTTCTAGTCTCTTCGTATGTTATAAATTTCATTTGTACAATTTAAGATCTGAAAGTTCCTTAGACTCGCGGCTCTGGGTCAGCGGTTGCATTTAAAGGTGCTATCTAAAAATGGAGCACGGGATACCTGGAGGGAGTCAAGGGGGGCTGTATCATGGAAGTACGGGTGATTAGGTAATTCTCTTGATATCCTTCAAATAACACATTGATGGATAGCAGTGCTCTCTGAGCTCCTCCTATTTTTAGAAACGCCTCAGCCCAACACACTGGGAAAAGGCAGAAGAATGACATTTCCATCATTGGCTCTGCCAGGGCAAGGTCTACACAAGGAACAGTGAAGGGAAAATGGACTCTTGCTTGGAATTATTTGAGAGCAAAGGAAAATGAGCCACTAATAAGGAACTAAAAGAGCTGTATGGGGAGGACCAGGGAATGCTGCTGAGAGATGTAGACAGCTTCAAGAAAAGAAGGCTGATGTAAAAATGGGCCTCACCCCATGCAGGACAACTGTAGATCCAAAAGGAAGTAAAATCCACAGTATGTGAACCTCACAGGTCTCTGGGCCGCAGGGATGACTCCTCTAGGGGTACCACCTGCATCCATGTTTGTACCTGTCATAGCACTGCTGAAAACTCTCTTACATGCAAATAAATAATCGCAATACTTTAAAAATATGTGTTAAATAAATATGAGACATTTGTCTGTGCTCTATAAAGATCTGAATAACAAACAATCATTAAATAAGAAAACAGTCATCTCGTTTTGCTTGGATTGTTCTTTCCTCTAGAAACCATGATCTCCCTCAAGGTAAGAGCTCACACTTCTCATAACTGGCCTGTATGCTCATCACACAGCATTGTGCTTGAAAGCTGGTCCCTTCTGTTGGGTCCTGGCTACCGCATTACTGAATACTTGGCTTTGAGCCAGTCTCGTCATGTCTTGGAACTCTGTTTTCTCATCTCTAACACAGGGAGAATTATCTATTTTTAAGTCATATTGTTTTTTTACAAAAATCAGATGTCTCAAAGCTCCTTGCAAAACAAAAGGCACATATTTCATTACAAAAAGGGTTTTTTGGAGGGAACTGGTAAGATTATATTCTCTGTGGTAACTTCTCTGTTGTGTTTCTGCGTCATTAGGTCTATGAACGTGGGTTTGGCTTGGTGCATATTAATGAAAGAACTGTCTAATTGTGCTGAGGACTTTTGACTCCTTACAGACCCGGTGATACCTATCTGTATCAAGTTTC
Organism: Microtus ochrogaster; assembly: GCF_000317375.1. Classification (NCBI taxonomy): domain Eukaryota; kingdom Metazoa; phylum Chordata; class Mammalia; order Rodentia; family Cricetidae; genus Microtus; species Microtus ochrogaster. The sequence goes on along the minus strand of NC_022022.1, from coordinate 44,178,502 downwards.
AAGATAAAGCATTAAGCACAGGACTTTCCAGAGGAGAAAATTGCTTTTTATGCCTTTTGGGAGGATGTCTAAATGAAAAAGTGTACTTCCCTTTAAAAACAGATGGGTTTTTTTCCTCTCACATGACAATATCTCTAAACTGAGTGAATTCAGGGTAAGAGGGTTTTCGAAATTGAACACTGACTGCTGGCTGACTGTCAGGCATCAAATGAGGGGCCTGGACAGTCTCTCTTGAAGGTGCTGCCTTGTCGAAAGTTCCTCAGAGCAATACTACAGTAATTTTATATCAATGTGTGCAGAAGGAACAATGAACAGGATATATGCATACACTACTTAATACTGAAATGGAAATTGTTCACAAAACAGCCTTGACAAACGGGGTAGGATGTCTTTGCATGCACACGTGTGTGTTAAACATGTGTACGTGCATTATTTATGTATGTGCATGCATGTAGATATCAGTGTTCCAGGTCATATCAACCTTGATTGCTAGAGATGACTTCTCACACGGTCTAAGACTCACATATTATATTACATGAGGTGGCTGTCTATAGAGCCCCAGGGATCCCTCTGCCTATACTTCCCAGCTCTGTTTGCAGGCTTTCCCACTGTGCCCAGGTTTGATGTGGGATCTTTACAGACAGAGCTAGCTGACTGGCCCCATGATGAGATCTGCAAATGCCACCTAGAGAAATCACTAAAATAAAAAATGTCAATAAAAGCTCAGAGCATCATGAACAGAAAAGTTCCTCTTCAAATACAGAGGCTTAAGAAAATACCATTGTGACATAGTAGTAGAATTATCTTATTCTCTTTACACTGTTGTCTTTTTGTAACCTAACTTTCTAATGTGGGCAGAGACTTTTGTTTGTAAATGAGTACCCTATAATTACCAACACCTGAATAATGGTTGAACCTACTCAGAAATAAATGACATAATAGATATTTAGTATGCAGGTGATGGTATTTTCCAAATTTCTTGTGTGTGTGTGTGTGTGTGTGTGTGTGTGTGTGTGTGTGTGTGTGTGTGTAACTGAGCTATACATTTTCCTTTGCTCACTTGCCTTCCTCTTCCCTCCCTTTCTGTCCCATGGTCCCCATGCTCCCAATTTACTAAGGAGATCTTGTTGTTTTCTACCTCCCGTGTACTTTAAATCCATATATGTCTCTCTTTGGGTCTTTATTGTTGTCTAGGTTCTCTGGGATTATGAATTGTAGGTTGGTTTTCTTTGCTTTATGTTTACAAACCACTTATGAATGAGTAATATGATGATTGTCTTTCTGGGTCTGGGTTGCCTCACTCAGTATGATGTTTTCTAGATCCATCCATTTGCCTAAAAATTTCAAGATTTCATTATGTTTTCCTGCTGTGTAGTACTCCATTGTGTAAATAAGTAACTAATTTTTAGGGCATGCTTATATGGACAACTTTCCTTAAAACGGAGAGTTGAAGACATGCTTTTCAAATTCTTATATAGAAAATGGGATCATCTTACCACTATTTTTTTTAAACACAGAAGAGATATCCTACATTAAAGGTCATGAAGATGAACTTTTAGGATCAAAACCATCAGGTTGGTAGACTTACTGCAGCATCAGTTTGTCTTCATTAGAAACCCGAAACTTGGCATATAGTTTCCCTTTAAATGTGCACCTATCTAGATGCCCACTTCACTTTACTCAATGAGATTAAGATCACTTTTGGTAAAGTGTTTTGTTTTCACATTAATTTTAGTCATTTTAAGTCTTTGACAGTCTCCAAATGCACCTGGATGCAAACCACAATCTATAAAGAACTGTGTTTTTTTTTTAAATTTTTTATTGAGAAAAAAAAAAGTTTTCGCCTCCTCCCAGCCTCCCACTTCCCTCCCCCTCCTCCTGACCCTCTCCCCTCCCCCCAACTCCCTCCCCCTCCCTCTCCAGTCCAAAGAGCAGTCAGGGTTCCCTGCCCTGTGGAAAGTCCAAGGTCCTCTGTGGGAGCCTAGCCAGTTTGGATGTTCATCTTCCTAGACATGGACGGAGGGGGGAGAACTGTGGTTTTTTAATGCCATGCTTTGCTATAACTCTGAACTCTATTCCCAAGGCTAACAGCCTGTCCATCATTTATTTATGTTCCTAACTCACACATAACACCCCCACTCACAAACACTACCTCTTGTTGAGATGAAAAATACCATTTTTGTCATGAAAATCTAACCCTAATCAATAGCTTTCCAAAATACATTTTTTTAAACAACAAGTTAATATTGGGAGTTTGGAGAGAATTTTGAACCCTATCATCCTGGATGTAAACCTGTTTACTTTTTATATAACACTCCATTCATTTTAACATCTATATAGACACTTTGAATATGACCCACCTATTATTACTCCTGTTAGGATATTTTTAAATAGTTTTAACAATAAGTAGTATTTATTGTATGAGGACATATCTTGCTTAGTTTCTAAGAAAATACTTATGGAAAGCACCGATACTGTGTAAAAGAATAAGGAAGAAATCTAAGGTTGTTGAGTAATAATTAAATAATTGAGCATTAATTAAATGATTTTATTGATGTTTTATTGCCTCTATACATTATATTAGCCACTGTGCTACATATTGAAAAGACGTTCAATATGAATTTTATATTAGAGTGATCCAGAGCTGGAATTGCTACTGTATACTGGATTTGAAATAAAATAGAACCACATTTGTGCTGCTGTGGACCAACCGTACAAATCATGATCACGATAGCTCTCATAAGATGGTGGTGATGGCTAGTAGAGATGATACTTGAAGGGCACAGACTACTTTCCTACTGCACACAGAAAGTGGGAGGTATCACTTCTATTATTGTTAATTTATTTATTATTTACAATTTCACACATAAACAAATGTACTCATATTCTAATGGCACCACCATCGTTCACATGTTCATCACATGGCAGTCCCTCAAGTACTCATTCCCTGCAGCCCCTCAACCCTCACTGCAGCCCCTAACTGCAGCCCATCACACCCTCACTGCAGCCCCTCACTGCAGGCCCTCACACCCTCACCTCACTGCAGGCCCTCACACCCTCAC
>NC_022022.1:44168553-44175085 GCF_000317375.1 Microtus ochrogaster | reverse complement strand
CCCTCACTGCAGCCCCTCACTGCAGGCCCTCACACCCTCACCTCACTGCAGGCCCTCACACCCTCACTGCAACCCCTCTCTGTCTCACTGTAGTTCCTCACAGCCTCACTGCAGCCCCTCGCAGCCTCACTGCAGCCCCTCACAGCCTCACTGCAGCCCCTCACATCCTCACTGCAGCCCCTCACTGCACCCTCTCTCTGTCTCACTGCAGGCCCTCACACCCTCACTGCAACCCCTCTCTGTCTCACTGCAGTTCCTCACAGCCTGACTGCAGCCCCTCTCAGCCTCACTGCAGCCCCTCACTGCAGCCCCTCACTGCAGCCCCTCACAGCCTCACTGCAGCCCCTCACAGCCTCACTGCAGCCCCTCACTGCACCCTCTCTCTGTCTCACTGCAGTTCCTCATTGCCTTACTGCAGCCCTTCATTGCAGCCCCTCACAGCCTCACTGTAGTCCTTCACATGACTGCAGTGCATTATGGCTTCCTCTCACTGCCATCCCTTTCAGCAACAGCACCCTGTAGCCCATCAGAGACTCATCTCACAGCTGAGACCGATAGCACTAAGAGGACTTTACAATGGAAGAAAGCACTCCCCTCTCAGAGCTGCGACCCTCATACACAAAGATGATTTGCCTTCAGGTCATTTGTTGTTACAGTGTATATCCATCCAGCACATACTGGAGACACTGCTCTGTGCTGCCTCCTGAGAAATTCACTCAGGTGGAGCTAGATTCTTAACTTCTAAGAGTAAAATCCCAGGTTGAATCGAGTTGAATGACATTGGAACTTACAGAGAAAGTTCTCCATAGAATTAAGCCCACTCGATGAGGTGGGACTTCTATTCAATACCACTTGAGTGACAAAGAACGGGAGACTATGATAGTCCATAAACCTAGCATAAAATCAAATACTAATGGTCTACTAAGGGAGCATATGCTATACTCATAGTTCAGTGTTTTGTTCATCTCTTATGAGAGACAACTTCCTATGACAGATGGGAACAAATACACAGACCACATCCAGACAATATACAGAGAGTGATGGGCCTTGGAGCACTCAGCCCTAAACAGGATGTTTCCGACTAATCCCTTCCTCCCCTCATGGCTCAGGGAATGATACAGAGGTGGCGGAAAGTCTGTAAGATACACAGAGAAAGTAGAGCACCAAATAACCAAGACCTTACAAACATAAAAGGACCAGCATATATACGAACTCAAAGAGTGTGAGCCAAATGCACAGGTCTTGCAAATGACTGCACCCAATGGAATCCAAGAGCTGGAAGAGAAGTAAATTATACTCCATCCCTAACCCAGAAGCAATTCCCACTTGTTAATTTGCAGGTGAAAATCTAATTCTCATCAAAGGAGCATCACTGGGGAAGCAGGCTGCCCATAAGGTGAGCCACATGATTAGCAGTAGATGGCTAACAGAATCAAACTCCATAGCATCTTTGGAGGCTTATTGCTCTTATTTATGTGATTTTATCAGCCTGCAAAATTATATTTCAAAAGTATCTTTCCTTTTGGTACCAATGAAATCACAAAATGTTTCCAGATATTCATTAGGCAACATCAGAACTGATAGAACAAGGTCCTAGGTCACCAAAGGTTTAGGTTTACTGAAGTTGTTTTTGCCATGAACCAAATTTTATATTCTTATTTGTAAAATGGCCAAAAATTGAAGGTAACCATCAGGAAAGGAATGTGGCATGCTTAAAGGTCATACAGTGTCAGGTCCTAATCATAGCTCTTTGCTATTTAAAAATATTGCTTGAAATCATCACATAAAAAAGAAATATTGTCTCAGATTTGATGATCTTCACAGAACCTTTTGTTAACTGTACTGGAATTCCTGATTCTTGCCCAGAGAGAGACTTCAACTTGATTCCTGAGTGAAGGTCTCTCTTTCGTTACCATGTTCCCTTGATTTTTTTCTATCTTGCCTCATATTTGGATGTTAAGATTTCATAGTGGTCACTTGTAAAAAAAAAAAAAGAAACTAAAAACACAACATAGGGATTTAGAACATTGCTGCTTTGAAAAGCCCAGCTTTTTCTTGACAGATACACTGAAAAGTGGGATGGATACTTGAAGCCGTCATGATTTTCCAAGCCTCTCCCCACAGCAAGTCACAAAGAACATGGATCTCCTAAGTATTTAAGGGTTTATTTATTTTAATGTTTATCTATGGAGGGCTGGATACATGCATATGGAGATAGAGCCTACAGAATCAAGAAGAGGCATAGGATCACCTGGAGCTATAGTTTCAGGTACTTGTTTGCTGGCAAACATGGGGGCTGGAAACTACACTAGGATCTACTGGGGAAGCCATATGGACTCTTAACTGAGGTGGCATATCTACAGCCCTTCTAGTTTAATCAACACATCATCATCATTATCACTATCAACATCATTATCAACATTAATATCATCATCAACATCATCATCTTCATTATTATTATTATTATTATTAGCTCATGATTCTGAACAATTTACTATATAGCCTGTTTGGTTCACTATTTAGTACACTCTTTTTTAAAATGTCCACTGATTTTGCAATGTATAAAGAATAATTTGCTCTTGTTCTTTTGATGAGTGTAAGGACTTTATTAAACATTACCTAAAACCAACGCCAGATGTTTTCAAATTGTGTTTGAGACTGGAGAAGTAAAATAAGAGCAAGCACTGTATCAAGAACAGTGGCAGTGGCAGTGGCAATGGCTTCCCCGGATGGCAGCTCCCCATGGCACCCATTACTCATAAGAGAGCACATTCAGATGTGTGAGTCCCCAGGAACACTGGTCAAAAGTTATCAGACGTCTTCCACTCTATGAAGAATGGAGTGATGATGAGGAGACCAGAGGGAACGAAGAGGACTCAGATGGAAATAAAGTGGCGGTCATCATCTCCACGACTGAGGAGATTGCAGGTTAGTCACATGAATAGAGATTTGCTGTCCTAAGACCTTTGTAGGGGAGAATCAGAAAATGTGCCCCAAGGCTGCCTGCTATTACATTCATCCCTGCATCACTCTCAGCGAGGGAATCTTCTCGTGTGAGACTCCACCTTCTGGAGCATACCTGTCCAAGAAAATCAACTTAAGGCAGCTATTTTATTCCACCATTAAGAGAAGATTGCCAAAGAGACACAACATATGATGTCATCTGCATCTCTTTAAAAAAAAAAATTAGTCCCCTTTGGAAAAGCAGAGTCCTAAGAGCATCATCATTTTCCAAGGCCCCTCTTACAAAACCATGCCTGGGTATTAGGATCAGATCAAAGCAGGGACACTCAGAGCATGGTGAGTTCAGGGCTCATGGCATCTCCATACAATACAACTGGGAACAGCACACTCCTATCCCCCGATGACTGCCTTTCTCAACTGTCAGCCTCCCAGGCATTCACAGCACAATAATTATTTTCAGTGACTCTAATGGAAGGTAATAAATAGCCATGCTGGATGTTTTAAATAATTTACCATTTTAGGTACTTGTCCCAAAACTATATGAATTAGGATCATTAATCCTCATTTGTAGATGTAGAAATGGGAACCACAAAATCCTTTCACGTTTCGCAAAGAAATGCATCTGGTGAAGAGAGAAGCTATTGCTGACGAGGAGATGGACTGAGTGTTCATTCAGAAACAGCACATGAGGATGTGAACTGCCTTAGGTGACTGTCTCTCTTATCAATAACAGTGGTCTTGAGAGTTGAGCTTCACATCACTGAGTCAAAGTATTAAGAAACAAGACTAAAGTAATGAAAGATTTTAGAACCTATTAGGCACACAACTAGTATATTTTGGAATCAGTGTTAACAGTCAAATTCTCCTTAATCTGAGTCTCAGCGAGAAGTGTCAAGTCTTGAATGATTCCTAGTTACAGGAGTACTTAACAACACTGTGAATTCCCTGTGAGTCAGACCCATGAGGGTCTCATTTGAATGTGTCCATAGGAATCGTGTAAAGAAAACATCAAGTGATTTTTCACAATGAAATTAAATAGACATGCAAAGTACCATGCTCACACTTGTACAATGTCTACCTCTGGTTCTGCTAGATCATTTAAATAATTCTACAGACTGTGGGCTACATCATATTATTGTTTTGCTCCACCTTTAATTTGCCCACAACTATCTACAATCTACAGGGAATCTCAGTATGCTGGCATCACAGGCTGACAAAAGAACTCTTTAACTTCTAGTCTATAATTTTTCTCTATTCCGTATTTTATATAATCCAATGTCCTACATTTAAGGAGCTTTTAAATTTTTCCAATGTATTCTGTCCAAAATACAACCAAATAATGTTTAAATTCATAAATAATTGTCTTGAAAGTCACTGCTTACATAATACAGTATTTGAGAGAAAGGGACATCACATGATATTAATCTCAAAGATGTTAAATAACAAATAAATTAAGAAGGCAGAAAATCTAGGTATTTAAGTGTTCTGTAGCAAGAGGAGACAAGAAATATACACTTCAGTGCCACTGAATAAGGGCAAAATTCTGGGAGGAGGCATATTTTAAACCAGGGCTTCTCCACGTGACTTTGGAGCCTGTGCTGGACATCTCTCTGTAGACCAGGCTGGCCTCGAACTCACAGAGACACACCTGCCTCTGCTTCTCAAGTGCTAATTTTAACTAAGCATTTGACCCAAGAAAGTCTACAGACCACTGTGCTATGTCCTGTGGGATTCTACCATTTGCCGAAAGCACTGTAGAACCCATGGTGATTCCAGGAGATAACTAACCCAACTCTCTCAAGTGAATTTCTAAAATAGAAAACGTAGCTGTGATTACTGTGGAATTAAGAAAAGTACAGAGGAATTTCAGACTCTGCATAACTGAAAATAAAGAAATGAGGAAGGTTTTGACCGTGCCTTTTATTCTGTTGAAAGGGGTAAATCTGTGAAGTGTGATACAAAGCTTTCAGGTGGCTGTGGGTATTGCCCACCGGTAGAATTCTTGCTTAGTGCGTACAAGGCCCTGGCTTCAATCACCAGCACAGAATAAAAAATGTCATGGCAAGAAATGTGTAATTAGAAGAAATTACTTCTACTGTTCTCTGATAAAAGTAGCCTTAACGTGGTTGAAAGCAACAGAATGAAAATCTCAGTTGTTTCGGTGTAATCATCGTAAACATACATTGAATGCCATTGTCTCCAAACATATGAGCAATAATTATCTGTCAAAAACAAAAGTATTTAAAAAGATAAAATCGTGAACAAATAAGCTGTCTAGTAAGGTCTTTACCATGCACGGCGGAGAAGGAATGGTCCTGTCAGCTATCCCCATTTTGAAATTGCTACACTCTACTTTGGCCAATGCATTCGCAGGTAAGAAGTTAACAAATTCCTCCTTTGGAAGTGGAATAAGTAGGATGTGGGGACTGCGTCACCCTGAATCACATCACTCTGCCTAGAGGTGAGGCTGTGAGTAGTCCCACTGTGTTCAGACGGAACAAGTGTTAGTGGTAGATTGCCCAGAATCTGCTGGCTCTGTGACTTATTTCCTTCAGAACTTATTCTGAGACTCTGTACACTGGCATTCTTGTTTTTTGTTTGTTTTGACGTTGAGTTGCAATTTAGTTACAATGTTTCTCCTCCCTCTACACTCTGATATACCCTTTCTTACTTTTCCTTCAAATAATGGACTCTTCACTCATTCATTGTTACTCCTGCAGATATACGCATTCCCAAATGTAACCTGTTAAATACATATAATGTTATTTGCATGTATGTTTCCTGGCTGATCATTTGGCCCTGTAAAACCATTGCTAAAACCTTTCCTAGGAAGAACAACTGTGGTGGCTATTCTTCTTTGTCAATTTGACTACATCTGGAATTAATTAAACCCCCTCCAACTGGGTTTGCCTGTGAGGGTATTTTTTTCTTAATTTAATCTTTTGAAGTGAGAAGATATACCGATTACCTGGGCCACCATCTATCTGGTGGCAGCCTATATAAAAGACAAAACACCTGTAATCTGGGCCACCTTCTAGTGGCTGCCTATTTAAGGGACAGGGAAGAAGGATGTTTCTATTTGCCTGCTTGCTCTCCCCGTTGTTAACAAGTACATTCCTTCACTAGCATTAGAGCCCACTTCTTTTGGATTCTGACTAATACAGAAGATCAGCTAAGAAATTCAGCCTCATGGACAGCTATTAGATTCGTGGATCTACTCTTGGTAGATACCCATTGTTGAACTAGCTATACCACAGTCTGTAAACCATTTTAAAAAACACACACATATACAGATAATAAATATTTTTTTTATATTTTTAAATAAACATAAATACTCTTGCCAACCCTAAGGTGGCTCCCTTAACTAAAAATTGTGCTTCCGTGCTCCCCTATCCAACCTTCCTTTATCTCAATTCTCCTTTTTCCCCAAGTTCTCCCCATCCTCCCCTTCTGCCTTATCTCTCCCCATCTCCCCTTATCCCCCTCCCACCCCACCCCCAAGATCCCAATTTTCTCCCAGGCAATTTTGTCTATTTCCCATAGCCAAGAGGATAACTATGAGTTTTTC
>NC_022022.1:44161194-44167159 GCF_000317375.1 Microtus ochrogaster | reverse complement strand
GGGGAGGGGGAGAAGGGTGGGAGGAGGGGGAGGGAAATGGAAATGGGAGGCTGGGAGGAGGTGGAAACTTGTTTTTTTTTCCTTTTCTCAATAAAAAAAATAAAATAAAATAAAAAAATAAACATAAATATTCACTTTATAAATTCTATACCTCCAGGGAGCCCTGAATAATACACTACCTCTCAGGCTCCCAGCTTTACTCAGTTTCCTGCAGTTCTTTGTGTAGTGTGGAGGTCTCAGGGGTTTTTCTCCATCCAGTTTGGTATGTTTGTTGGTGTCCTCCACTACAGCACATGTTTGAGCAGTCAAGTTGGTGGCACTTTATTATGAGTGTAGCTCCTGACATTGCCAGGAAACAGAATCCCACAGCAGCTCCCTGGTCTTCTAACTCGTATAGTCTTCCCTGCTTTGCAATGTTCCTTGAGCCCCCAAGGCGGGAATATTTTGTCGATGTACCCCACTGAGCCTGGGCTTCACAACTCTTCATTTTGATTGTGTGTAGTTTTCTCCATATGTTGAAAATTATGAAATTTAAAAAACTATAATTTGAAAATAAAGTACTACTGCCTCCTGCTTGTCTTCATCCCCTAATACTCCCCCAAAATGAAGGAGTAGCTTGAGAATGGAAATTTTCTTTCAGAAAGTGTAAGTGAGTGTTCACTGGAAACCACTAGTTCCTGAGATCTCTCTGGTGAAACTGAATTAAGTCAACCTTCAAGAGTACAGTCCAAGTCATATCAACAAATGGAGTTGAGAACATAAGATCTTCCTCTGTAGTTTCTGGTCATGTCATCTGGACCGTTAACACTTCTTACATAGAAAATTATTATTTTAATCTTATACCTGCCTCAGTTTACAGTTGATTCCTTTTTTTCTGTAATTAGTCTGTTTTCCGGATAAATTAGAAATATACAGTTAAATGAAATTTGGGGGAAAACATGAAGCATTCACTAGCTTCCTCTGCTCCCTTGTAGATCATGCAATATGATATCAAGACTAAAATAAAACTTTTTGCTCATCTTGCCTGCCAACTAAGGAGACGGCACCTATAGAAACATGCAAGAGGTGGCACTGACTTATGAGTGCTTATTTGTTAATACTGTAATGAGCGCCTTTCACTCTCTTCATTGTTCTCTCGTGTAGTAAACCGTGGAACGGTGTTTGGTCTCTGAAATGTATAACCAAGTCTTGGAAATACATCACAAATTCCCTGTATCTGAATAAAAGATTCAATAAAAAGGCGAGATTAGGAAATGATGGTTATGTTCCTAGTAGTAGAAAACTGACATTGCATATACAGCTATTCAGGCACAAAGAGTGGAGCAGGAGGCTGAGGATGGCATCATAGGCCTACCTGTCCTGCTGACCAGAGCTCTCATGGAAAACAAAGATGAAAACATCAGTCTATTTACAGGGTTAATTTGAATATTAAATGGGATAAAGTTAATAACTTTTGATACATTTTCTGTTTTAATTTGACTAAATGAAAAAGGAACTCTAAGTTTTGAAACTCTAATGACATGACCTGGAGGCTATAATACAGTTCACAAGTAGGAAGTGGTTCTTAACTAACCAGGCATCAGTGATGTTACCAGGAGACTAAAAAGAATCAACAGAAAACAAGAGCATGGCAGACTGTTCAATGTAACTATCTATGTCAGGCACTTATTTAGACTTCAGATATAAATAGCTTGGTTACCATATGTGAAATTTAGCTCTATATTACTTTCATGAAAATTTTAAATGAACCCTTTCCTGGGGAGTTCAGCAAGCTGTTCAGACACTGTTGTGTGGTAGTCCAAGATCGGGCACAGAGAGAACGCCGCATTGAAATGATCCCCTCTGCTTCTACTTCCAGAATTAATAGAATAAATAATATGATCACCTGCATCTGTAGCAAAAACCAGAGTTAGGAGCAAACTGTGCAAACAAAAGAAGAATGGGGAAGAGAAGGAACACTAATAAGTGTTGAAGTTCCTACCACGAGTATCTCCAAATTAACTAGGAGAATGAGTTTTCTTTCTCTCATTCTTCCCCAAGTCATGTCTACCATGCTACTCTCAATCATTTACATTCTGTTATTCAACGTAATAATAGATTAAATGGATAGCATATTCATGTTGCTCCCAAATAATATAAGATGTACTTTTGATGGGGGATACTACTGTCAAGAGTTAAGGTGATAGTCTTGATTTTTCCACAAAAGAATTTATGAAAAACATTTTCATTCTACAAGAAAATTAAACTTTAAATATATGCTCAAATCTATCAAAGATAACTAGATTAAGTTTCTTTCTGTAGATGTGATTAGCTACTAACCAATAGCAACGTGAGAAAGATGGGATTTGTTTCAGCTAACAGTTGCAGTCCATCATTAAAGGAAGAAAGTTCCACATGGCCTGCTTAGCCATTTTCTTACTCTGCAGGACCACCTTCCCAGGTGTGACATCACTCACAGTGGAATGAGCCCTCACACATCAATCATTAATCAAGAAAATGTTCCACAGCCTTGCCTACAGGCCCTTCTAAAGGAGGTATTTCATGAATCAAAGTTCCCTTTTCTATTATACCAGTTTTGTCAAGTTGATAAACACCTAACCCATAATGGAGTGTGGTAAAAGTAAGGCTATTGTATATGTGCTTATATTTAAATAGAAATATGATTCTACTTTTTAATTTTACCTTGCATTTACTTATTATTCATGTTTGCTAGTTACTGCATTTAACATTAAAATAATGAGTAAGTTCAATAAGTAAAGAAATAAAAATAGAAAAGTGGACAGGAAATTTGTGATACCCATTAGTAATTATTCAGTAGGGCTCAAAGTATACAACAATCATGGTAAGTTGAGTTTCCTGCCATAGCATGAAATTGTAGTCTCTGAAAATGAATGTTAGGAGGCTAACAAGGCCCTCTGAATCAACAGAGCAAGCTTACATGAGCACACCAAGACTTGTGTCCGCACCAAGTCCCCTGCATGTGTTGTATGACTTTCCATTCAGTGTTTTCGTGGGACTCCTGAGTGTGTGAACAAGTGGGTCTATGATTCTTGTGCTTTCTCTTGAACTCTTTTCTTTCTGTTGGTTTGCCTTGTCCAACTTCAATGTGATAGCTTTTGTGTTACCGTGTCATATTTTATTTTTGTCATTTTTGTTATCACATAGAATCCTGTTATTTTCCAGTAAGAGACAGAACATGGGTGGTACGGATGGAATGAAACTGGAAGGAGATAAGAGGGGAAACTGTAATAAAGATATATTGTATAAGAAAGCCATCTGTTTTCAATAAAAGGCAGAGGAACGTGTATAGTTTTTGATTCTCATATGGGGATCCAAAGAATATGGGAAAATTTCCAATTTATTATCTTTACTGTGATCTTAGGTTCAATTGCCCAAGGATCTCCTGCTTTGAGCCAATTGCCTACCTAAAATTATTGATGGTGCTGTCTCTTATGCTCTAACCATTCCAGTACGGATGATTAATTACTTGGTAACCATATCCTACACAGGGACCTCTTACCTGAGACCTAGGGAAAGTCAATTCATTCTCAAAATCAGTAGACTTTCCCATCACTTTCCAATAAGAGGCAGCTTAATTTTACAGGTAAATTAAAAGACTTTAGCTCTAGCCTCCAGGAACTTTGTAGAGTGACCCACAGTGAGCTGGGGCGGGGTTCAGAGGGGGCCTAGGAGGGATCATGCAGCTGGCACTGTGCAGGGTGCCCCCCCTGAGTTTTATTTCTTAGTTCTCCTCACTGGCAAGCTGCAAGGAGAACTTCTGGGACTTGCCTTGTTTGTATTTATTGACCATTTTAAAATGAGCTATTGTTGAGAAGACATTACTCTTGTTAGATTTTTATTGTTTGGAGACTTCCAGAACACTTTTAAACCGTGTTTAGAAGAATAAAGCAAACTGCAATTCGGTGACCATAAATTCAACCAGACAGGCAGCGTAGAGAGAGGAAAGAGAATCAGCTGTGAGATGCAATATACTTTTAAGCTCCAGGTAATGTCGAGATAGAATCTCCTGATGAAAGATCCATCATTTCTTCCTTTCTTTGCTCATCCCTTCCTCTTTCCTTCTTTCTTTCTCACGTTTTGAGAAGTGTAGAGGGACAAGGTTATTTAGATGCCTTTGATGACTAGGAAGTAATTTATTTGATTTCTAGTAAGTAATTTGTCTGTGATATTTCACATCCAGGCCAATCCAGTTTTAAGACTGACCCAGCTCTATCCCTTAAATTTGTCATGTTCAACTAATGGACAGGTACAAGATTTATGGCTTTCTATTCAACAGGACAGCTGTGATCTCCAACCTCTCAGAAACTAAAGAGACCTTTCATTTTTAAACATCCTGAAAGAGAAAAGGCATGATACTTCTTTGTTACTTAACATTTTTTTAGAATGAGTCCTTAGTTATGAGCTTAAAATTTGGAAGTGCAAAATTAAAAAAAAAAGATCTGGAAAACTGAATCCAAAATTATGTCAATACAAAACCATAAACCTGTTTGGTCAGTGGAGGCTCAGATTCTTCATAATAAAAATGAATTGTGTGTGCTAACTACTACAATGTCCACTGAAAGTAATTTGATAAAAATGATTATTTTTGACTATAGAAAGCCTACAATCTAGTGGAAGTCAATGACAGTGTTTCCATTAAGAAAGGAATAAGTTTCTGTGGGCTTATTTTAAAAACCAAGAACAATTTTCAACTTCTAAGTCATGTGCACAAATCACTGAAAAAAATTATTGAAGGTGTCACATCTCTAAGCAATGGGGAGTGAAAATGAATTAAACACAGCCATAGTAGAAATATTTCCCATGGGAGACTCCATATCTTTTCTCTGTTATCACTACCAGGCTGCCTTGGTTTTCATAGACGAGGCAGTAATTTTGCAAGATGTGGCCATGCCCCATGTATGAAGACTTTGCTGCCTGTCCTAACAGAAAGTCACATTCAGTCATAGTCTTGCACTATATACTTACATGCTTGATATTTTATTTACCTCCTATTAGTATGAAATATAGACTACTTATTCTCAAACAGAAAATGCATATTACCTAGAAGTGATCATACTAAATCAAGGGTTGCATATATAATACAGGCATGTGTGTTTGTCTGATACACGAATCTATGAAAAGGTAAAATAATATTTTAATGAAAAGAGAACAAGTCTTAGAACAACCTTGATATTCTGTCTTGCATATCAGCATGAAAATGTATGTTTTCAACTTTTATTTTCTCTCATTTATTTTCATTCTCCCCTCCTATTCTCAAAGGCTATTAAAAAAATCAGTTTGGAATACTTACATTGTTCTTAGAAAAAAAGATGGAGTTAGTTGGAAGACAATTTTCCAAAGTTTTGCTGGTTTTGCACTTTTTAAGATGAGAATCAATTCCCCCACCCAGCCCACCTCACTATCGAGGAAGTATAAAGAGAATATAAAGAGAGTAGCTTGTGTAGACGTTTAGATGTACATTTTTCTTGGCACATTCTGAGATGGTAAAGTTCCCAGTGTTTGCCTTGCCTCTTAGGCATATTCTGCAGGTAAGAACCATAGTTTTGTTTCTGAGGAGATTTTTCTGGAAGTCTTTGCTAAGGATGTAAAGATCTCAGAGTCTTTGGGTATAATGTTCCCCCCAGTGCAGCCTCTACCTGAGCCTGTGTATGCACCTACTCCTTCAGAGGACTGAAGGAGCAGGGTGGGCACTCATGCTGGTTGCTGTCATGAGTCATACTCTATCCCATGGAACAAAAGTCCCTCAGTTGTCACTGCTGATCTTGTGGGACACACGAAAAGCATATCAAAATTATGAAATGTGATGGTCAAATGTGCAGAATCCTACCTATGCTTATAATATTCTCTCCTTTTTCTTTCTTTCTTTCTTTCTTTCTTTCTTTCTTCCTTTCTTCCTTTCTTTCTTTCTTTCTTTCTTCTTCCTCCTCTTCCTCCTCCTCCTCCT
>NC_022022.1:44157427-44161094 GCF_000317375.1 Microtus ochrogaster | reverse complement strand
CTCCTCCTCCTCCTCCTCCTCCTCCTTCTTCTTCTTCCTCTCTCTCTCTCTCTCTCTCTCTCTCTCTCTCTCTCTCTCTCTCTCATATGGTCTCAGTCTCAATAGTACAATCTTAGCAGAAGAAATCTTATTCTCCAAATGTGTTAGAACAATGAACAAATAAACAGATGAATAAAGATGAATGGGCAATCACTTATATTAGAACATGACATGGAAGAGTTTACGGTAGAAAAGAAATCTGTACTTAAAAAAATCTTACTGTCTTGTAGGGAAAGAACATGAGTTTTTAAAATTCTGTATAAAGAGTAAGGAAGAGAGATTGACAGCATGGCAGAAATCCAAAGGAAAGCAGAAGGACAGACTGAAAAAGAAAAGGGCCCAAAGTCCATCAAACTTTAGTGAGCCAAAGTCCATGCTCTTTGCTGTCTCTGATTCAATGCTCAGCGTGTTTAGAGTGCAGAACAAAGCAAGAGCATAGCTCATTGCATAACACAGACTGTTAATGTAGCTGTTAGAATGCACGGCTACTAGTTTCACATTAATCAGAAAGAATGTGGGACTAGAAGACCATAATGAGGAAAACATATATCTGGTGAAGGTTAGGAATTATTTAACAATCTAAAGTCCATTGGAAAGAGTACAGTATAAGCTATTACTAGGGTACCAGGTCTTAACTCTTATGGGGAAAGTGACAAAGTACTTTCTTCTTGATAATAGGGATAAGGAAGCCCGGAGAGTAAACCGAGACAGGTACGTGACAAGTTCTATAGACTCTGTTCCTTGGCACCTGACTCAAATCTTTCCAGCCTTCCTGGGTGACACCTCTCATCCAGCACCACAGAAAAAACGGAGCAGAAGTCGTCAGGGCACAGCTTTGGGGGACAATGGAGACACAAGAGGAACTTGACATTCAGTGGTGGATGAGGAGAGAAATGGGTCCCAGGGCAATTTAAGATGTGAGGAGTGAGAAAACTTTACTCTGAGAATCTAAGCTGGAAGACCTAATATCAATATAAAGGGAAATGTATATGAGTATAGAAGATCCCTTTTTTCTGATCTACAAATGGTACACAGATGTTGGTACTGCTTTTATATTTTTACAAGACGGCACAGGACTTTATAACACTTCTTGTGCATTTCAAACCAGGACTCTAACATGAGTTTTCATTCAAGGAAAACTACTAGCCAACCAGATACATGGACTACCCAAGAGCAATGCATGAAATTATCTTTGAAATATCTAGCAATTATTCTTATTTTTCTATTGTATTTTAATGGCCTCTCTTTTATCCTCTAACTAAACACTGCAAAAGTCATAGACACAGAGATACTATTTTTCCATCATATAGATAAAGAAATGGATGTTTAGAGAGTGGAGTACCTTGCCAAGAAAAGCTAAACAGAAAGTATCAAAGCTGGCCTTGGCATGCATATGGTATGAATCCAGAGTGGGCACATCCTTGGCAAGAGAAGATGGCACCTAAACAGTAGAATATAAGTTCATGTGAAAGCAAGTCAGTTGGTACATTATTAACATTTTTGATTGTGTATAATATTCCAATTCCTGACCATTTCATCTATTCAGACATTGCACTTCAGCATGATCTTGGGGAAGGAATTTTCAGGGATAGTAGGGGATGATTGATTTAGGCAACTCTCACAGCAGTTTATAAATTCAGAGTGTCCTCTATGACCATGTTAAAAACATGTGCTCACCATTCTGGGCTCAGTTGTTTCTCTTCTTGAACGGTACATGCAGTGGCCACAACCAAGACCAGAACACAGCCGTGTGCTGAGATAGTTCCAGCTTCACAGAGCTTTTTATAAGTACAAGAAGATAAAAATAAACACAAAGTGTGTGTGGAAAGAACCTTTGTGTTGAAGGCAGTCCATAAATCTCACTAAGCTGAAAAGTAATTTCAAAGTAAGCCTAACTGAATAGCACATGAACATTATAACTGGTTGGGTCAGTTATGGAAGATGATCGGGACATTTAACTGGATATGAGCAGAAGCCAGATGGACAATAATGGTGGCTAAGCCCTGCAGAATTTGTGTCCTACAAGCTACTGATGAAGCTCCATTCTTTTCCTTCCCCATATATCCAGTATTGGACATTTTATTGAGTATTCCAATTTTATTAAATAATTCTAATACTGCTAATGTAAAAATTTGAGACAATCTCCAAGATATTCTCAGTATTTAAATGACTATTTTGAAAAAATCATTATAAAATATTAGAATGTATTTCTAAATAAAGACTGAAGTTTGTTTTAAGAATATAGCCAACTCTACTGTTAAGTGGGTATAGTATTAGGTCCTTCAAATATATAATAACCACTTTCAGACTTAGCATTAACAGGAAAATAAACAAAGCATTTGTCTAGAAGACAGCACTAGAGCACACATGTTCTGCTAGTTCTCAGCAAATGCATAGACTTTAGACTACCGCAGGTCCATTTTCGTCTCCGAGCACATAAAGTTAGAGATGATTGTGGGATGTATCGTTGAACTGTGTATACCATATGGATATCTGCTCCACTTCACTGCCCATCAGTGGATTCCCGAATTTTTCCATGTGCTAGCTCTTGGGACTACTATAATAAACATGAACCTGTAGGTGTCTTTTGGACATACTGGTCTTTCCTTTGGAATAAAGAGCAGTGCAGAGAAGGGTAAAGAGACTAATGATGGAGAGTTGGGTATACCACACAGTTAGAAAAGAAAAAGCTTCAGTGTGTTAGCAGAATAATTAAGTTTTCATCAAGTAATCTTATTTTTAATATTATTAGACAAAAGTGTGGCTAATTGATGAATAATATTCATTATTATAAAGTTAATTACCCTGATTTCATCACTGAACATTATGTATATGTAGAGAAAAGGGACAATATATTAAATAAACATATGTATTAATATGTATTCATTGAAAGCATTGCAAGCATAAAAATAAAACAAAAAATTCATATCACAAGATCGGTTAGTCTAATCTAAGACTGAATAGAAATAATGCATGCAGGAAAATAAGCATAAAGGGAGGCCCCTGTAACTGTAGGATGCAAAGCCAGTGACCTTTCGTCAACATAAGGAAACTTCACCATTACTGCAAACTCAGCCATCAGAAGGGCCTCCCACTGAGATTACAGAAAGGAGAGATCAATATTTCCCTCCCTGGCTATTCCCAAATAACACCAGAAAAGTTCAAAGAATACACTACCCCCTGACCTCTACCAAGTTAAAAAAAAACATCGATGTGTGCTACAGAATTCTATTTGCCTATAACATTTTATTTATAAAACACAATAGTACTTTGCTATTCATGAATAATGGCTTATCAAATTCTGTGGGACAATATTGAAGTTTTGAAGATAAACCAGTTGACTCATAAAATGAGAGGCAAAATTCCTTCCAGTCTGTAAACCACACTGTCTGGTCGCATGCACAAAAGCTTATGTCCTGTAAGTAAGTGCATATTACTCAAGTGAGGAGTCCTGAGATACATCGTGGGAATTTTCTGTGATCCAGCACACACCAGCTGTGAAGTTCATCCCTGAGAACTACAACAGAATCCTAGAGTCCAGTTTTATCCCAGGCTTTTCCAGACCCAGGCCAACTGGCCTTGGTGAGTTCCCAGTAGAACATCCCCATTGTCTCAGTGTGTGGGTGCA
>NC_022022.1:44056343-44156916 GCF_000317375.1 Microtus ochrogaster | reverse complement strand
GTTTTTTTTTTTTTTTGTTTTTGTTTTTTAAAAAGAATCCTAGACCTCACCCAGCTGGGAAGGACATCATTGAGAACAGCAGAGTCAATTCTCACTCTCATTTCAACTTACTTTGTGTTTTCCAACTCAGCTTTCTTGTGTTTAAGAAGCTACATCCAGGAATCCTGGGTTGTTTTTTTTTTTTTTTTTTGTTTCCCTGTTTTTTCAAAAATCTTGAATGTTAAGCCTACCTTCCAATTTCTGACAGTAAACACAGCTGTTTATGGACACAGTGGTCACTCTCCCTCATCACTGTCCTCCCGTTATATATCACAAACAATAGGCAAGCACCTGTGAATAGGACATTAGGAGGCTCTATAAGTAGACATCTATTTTCTCCACTCTCTGTCTCTTTCCTATTGGTTTGAATAGACATGGATATAGGGAGATATTGGAGGATTTGTGAAATGGAAAGAATATGATCGAAATATGTATAAAGATTCTTAAGAATAGTTTGCTTATATTATTTATTTTTTAGAGAATTCATTAGAATGGACCCAGAATGTGATATTTTAACATAAATTGATTACCTTTCTCCAGAAAAATAGTGTTAAATGACATTCATTTATTTGTGCTAGATCTACAATAAATTTTCCCAATATCAAAGGTTATTAAGTAAACTTACCAAATACTTTACTCTGGTGACTAACAATTAAGATATCATAAAAATAAACCAGTCATATGGACATATGTGCACATCTGTGCATATGTAGCAGACACACAAACACACACCACACACATCCACGTTTGAGTCATCAAGGCAGATGAGCATAAACAATAATGGGCTGAACTAACTTATTTATAAAGTCTGTTTCAGTGCCAGCAGTTTTAAAATCCATGAACCTGTGAAACGAAAAAGGGATAAAGTTAATTAGGAGCAGTTTCCTGGTGATGTTAGGGATGGGCATGAAGAAAGGAAGCAGAAAATCCAGCCAGCTGGAAAGCAAAGAGACCACACACTGGAACACATCAAACTAAAGATTTACACATCACTCCCGACCTCTGCTTCCTCAAGGCAAACTATGCTAAAGCACGGCTGTTTCTGCCTAATGAAATATAAATATTAAATATGTCTTTGCTGTTCTGGAAAGTGCCTTCATCACACTTGGGAAGGCTTCCTACTCTTGCTCCCTTGCTTTGCCAGCATTTCGTGCATTGCTCAGACTTCCTTCATTGGAGCAATGAACACGGCAAGTTAAATGATGGCAACACATGCTGTCCTTGCCCAGCTCTGCACGCTCCCCACTGTGAAAGACCATCACATCATTGCTTCCGTCCATGCTATCTTCAGTGCATCTGCAGCTCAGGACGCACGCTTGGATTGCTTCTTCCAGGATTTATTTCAAATGATTAAGAAAGTTTTTGTAGAATTGGCCGGTTTCTTCAGGATCAGCAAAGTTGATGAGGCCTGCCCTTAGCAAGGCCCTTCAGATATGCACTTCATATATGCTGAATCCCATTGTTCGACATTGGTTTATCATATTCTAAGTGTGTAAATAGCTTAAGTGACACCAGGGAAGGTAAAATATTTACATAACAAGATATCATCTAAGCTAGCTGTCAATGGATTTAGATTAGCTGATGAAAAGCAAGTTAAGTTCACTGTTTAATAGGTTGTTTTAAATTTATTCAATTATTACAACTTTGAGAATTTTTAAAAAATTGACCTAGACTTCAACTACTTAGAATCTATAACTAAGAGAAAATAATCTTTTGGAAATTTTATATTTGTAATAAATATAATGGCCATTTTGTTTACCTGCACATCACACAATGTAACCAAGTCTTCTAGTTTTTCTAAATATGCTGTCAAAATGTCTGTGCTAAAAACACAAAACTTAAAAATATTTGAATCATAATGATCAAAGACATTTAATACAAATCATCTGATCATTATCCCAATGTTGATCAATATCAATACTCTTGTCTTCTATTTGGTCTTTGGGAGATAATTATGAGTATTTAGAGTAGTAAAAAGTTTTAACATTTATGTAGTCATATTTGGTGATTGCAAGATGAAGAAATAAGCTGCTTCTTCAATGTGTGAATGATAAGCTGTACCTGGGGTAAGAGTAAGACCTTTGTTCTCTGTTCCTAAGCCCCGCCTGCTCACAGCTTTCCTTAGTCCTGTAATTATCCTTAAACTTCCTTACTTGTCTGTTGAAAATCACTTGTACTACTTATTGTAAAATACAAAGTGGTTCTTTTTCATTGAATTGTTGATATTGTGTCCCATAGTTACACGTAAAAGTAAATCTTGGAAGAATTTAAATAGAAAATAATTTCCTCCATCTAGTTTGACAGGGCTGACTGTGGCTTTAACATACAGGACAAGAAAGAGTAACACAGGAGGGTAAATGGGACACTTGCTATTTGACAGAAGAATGTAGGCTATGTGGTTGGAAGGTTGGAAGAGAGATGTGGTTGGATGAGGGAAAAGAAGAGCATCAAAGAATCAAAAGAAACAGATGTTGGAAACACCATAATGAAACCAAATGATCCTTATGCTAATTCAGAATGAGCGAATGAATGAAGGAGAACTCAAACTACTCAGATGCTAGGATTCCTAGCATGATTCTGTTCAGCTTGCTTATTTAAGTAGAGAAAGCACCAGATCAGTCTTAGAGACAGGCAGCTTAGTCCTCAACATACCGAGGTATGAACAGCAATGAAAGCGTCGCAGCTGTGCAGTTGGAGAAGGCAGCTTTCCTCAAATGTATCCCTAAGCTCCACAAGCACTCCATTCTTCCCTGTGAACCCCAAAAGGTACCTTCATTGATTTGTCTCATGTTAACCAGTCACCCTTTCCTATGCCCTGACTTAATTCCCAGAATCTAATCACCAGCTGGTGTTAGAAACCAGTACCTTGGGCCTCTGCCTTGTGCTGGCTAAACCTGGAGAGATAGATGCAGGGAGTGTTTTATATGAGCATGTCAGAAATTTGAAAAGGAATCCAATTAATCTTTCCAGGTATTTCACATAAGGAAAATTTATAATTTTCCCATATGAGAGAACACATTGAGCTAGCTTTTCTATGGCCAAAGAAGTGCTTTACGTGTGGTTCCACTTACATAAAAACAGAGGCACAGTTCCTAATAATACTGGAGATTTGGGGGCCAATGTGCGCCTCAT
The DNA here is from genome assembly GCF_000317375.1 of Microtus ochrogaster. Lineage (NCBI taxonomy): Eukaryota > Metazoa > Chordata > Mammalia > Rodentia > Cricetidae > Microtus > Microtus ochrogaster. Next base: position 44,153,745 of record NC_022022.1, on the reverse strand, counting down.
GATTTTTCTCTGGTACAGATAGTAACATGACTTAGAAAGTTAGTGGATTTCAGAAGACTATTGAGAGAAGGGCAGATCCAAGACTTCATCCAAAGCCCCAGAGAAAGGACAAAAGGAAGCTAGTTCCATGTCCTTTCCCAGAGGCAGACTTGGCAAGGCCTGCCTGGGGCTGCCTCCAGGAACTGGAAGAAGTTCAGGTTTCAGTTCCTGAGCACTTGGCTTTTTCTCAAAGAGAAACTGAAGAGCTCAGTCTCAAGACTGCTGTATGCTTGGTCTATAATGGTCTTGAGCCCATGTTCCCTTTGTACAGCATTGCTTGGTTAGCATCCGGCTAACTTTGTCCCATTGTACGATAGTTTCTACTGACCATTTCCCATTACTCCTCTAAAAATCACATACATGACACTACTTCTTAGGAGCCTGCTCGGAAAAAATACAACTTGTGCAAACCTGATCATAAATTTTTCTCTCTTATCTTCTGATCCCCTGGTCCCCTCTCTCAGTACCCTGCCATTGAAGTCTGAAGAGAATGTTCTGAAAGAAGTCAGGATTCTTCAGCATGTGTATCTGCGATTTCAGTCACATAGTCTAGAAAATTCAATGGTACATGAAGTGTCAATGTTGGGCAAGATTCTCGTTGGCAACTTTCACAAGACCCTTCAGTTCTGTGGTTCACATACTTAATGTTTTGGAACAATAAAGTTTTATGAATCTATCTAGTGCTTTGTAAAATAGTTTTCTTATATATTGAGAGTTCCCCATCAGTGAGTACAGTTGGAATCATCAACACGCAACACTGTACATGCAAGCATGCAAAGTATAATTCCTTGCACATATATGTGTGTATATATGTGTGTACATGTGTGTGAATGTTTATGTACATGCAAATATATATGTATGTGTGTAGATGTATCTATATATGCAAATATAGGTGTGTGAGTGTATCTATACATGCAAATATATGTGTGTATAAATGTACATATACATGCAAATATATGTGTGTGTATGTTTGTTTTTGTGCATGTTGCATGTGCATATATAATCCAAGCATGGGAGATAAATGAAAATATTTATGTTTTTGCTTAAGCATTGTGTATGGATGTGGCTGAAAACATTTTGTAGATGAATTCTGTATTTCAATCCATTTATTGATTAAAAGGTTTTGCCATTCCAATCAGCGATTGGAATCATCTAACTAACTGATGAGCTGAGTGGAAGATAAATGGGAAGAAAAGGTTGCATTCTTTCAGCCTGGTTGGTTAGCTTGGGATTCACGCCTTCTCTGATCTCAGACTAGAACTTACTTGCTTGCTTTTACTGCTTCTTAGGCCTTTGTGCTATTCCTGCTTCTAGATTGAACATCATGGGAGTTCCCATTTCAAACACCACAGCCACATAGATCGATTGCTTATGATCATAGATATGGAGAGGGAAATGCTAGGAAAGTCTTTGCCAGCGGCTGGGAGAGAGGGGTGAGGATTAGAAGACTGGGGTTCTGCACTGTAGTGGAATTCCTGCAGGGGTGCTGGCATGGAGGATTATGTCATTGGATTTCTATGGAATCCACACAATGGGTATTGTCAAGAATGAATTCTAATCATGCAGTGGACAACTTGGTGAAAATGACTATGAAGGTTTTTCTGGTTAAAGTAAATCCATCATTCTGAAACAGGAGGTTCAGGTGGAGGGAGGTTGTGGTGCCGGGTAAGGACCTTATGGAAATAATGTATGTTCATTTTTCCTCTTCCAGTCTAAGACTATGCTGGAAGCAAGACTAATTCATTTGGAAAGAAGGTTGAGCATGCTTCTGTAATAAGACATATTTTAAAGAAAAGAATAAATATCTTAATATCAACTTGGTAACTATGGTCTTGGTACTGAGCTTGAGATAATTGTTTTGAACTTAGAGGTGTATCTGGAGATGAAGGAAATAAGTACTCTCAGGAATTTGTTGGCAACTGAGATTGCCAGTTAGGCTTTCCATTGCTGTGAAGAGACAACATGACCATGGCAATTCATAAAGAAAAACATTTAATTGGGGTGGCTCACTTACACTTCAGACGTTCAGGCCATTATCGTCATGGAGGGGCACAACACAGCAGTACATAGGCAGACATGGTGCTGGAGAAGTAGATGAGAACCCTACGTCTTGCAGGCTGTCTCACTGAGAGGAACATGAGCATAGGGGACCTCAAAGTCCACCCCCATAGTGAAACACTTCCTCCAAAAAGGCCACACCTACTGCAACAAAGTAACATTCCTTAATAATGCCACTCCCTTTTGGGAACTTTTTCTTTCAAACCAGCACAGCAACATATGAGAAAAAAGAAAATATTTATGTACTATCATTTATAAGACTGTGGGGCAACAATTGGCTTTAGTCGAGAAACATCAGTTTAAATACAAAATTGCTCATTCTTTAAAAAAAAAAAAAAGACTGTTTGCTATGTCTGTTTGTTGTAAAGTCCTCTACAAAATGGCTATCAGCAAGTTGACCATGACTGTGAGCTGCTCCCCCGAGCAGGTGTTTGGCATGGCTGTTAATTGCACCTTGGGCAGGTTTCATAGTTCTGATACTCTGAGGCATTTTCCCCTTGCAGTGCTCAAACTATTGTGCTCTGTCATGGAGAACTTAAAGGGACTGCCCTCTTGTCAGTCATCTGAGTGAGGCTCAGCACAGCAGCTCCAGGGCCTGAGGATAAGGCAGACTCAGAGAATGAGGGCTGATAATCCCCTTCCTAACAACTGCCAGATTTAAACTACCCAACGGGCTTTGGACTTGCCCTGGAGGTTCTGGCAATGACTCCTATCAATGGGCCTCCTGTGCGTGGCTAAAGAGCATACGAAATAAGGTCTGATACAAGGCATTTGATATTTTAGAAGTTTATGTTAATGTTCTCACTAGCCAACATGTACATATGTATGGCTTTCATTAGAAGCTCAACTTTTAAATCTTCTTGGAGAAGTTTGTTTTTAAGATCTAATCTCTCTTGTTTTATTTTTTGATGGTCAAATTAAATTGTTATTCCTGCTTGGTTGACTAGGAAGACTCATATATCCTGAGCTGCACTGACTGAAGGTCCAAGTCTCAACATAATGCACCCCCAAATTTATCACAGTCCACGGCTGGGAATGAAGACCAATGCCGTACACTCTAGATATTTCAGAACTGAACACCCCCATACCACATTCTATTGCTCTGTTAGCAGCAAATGTTGATGATTGTTTGGATATAATATTTTTATTTGTATTTCTAAAATGGTGATACTGGTTAGTATAATATGTAAAGGTTATTCATTGATTAATTTTGTTAAAGTATATGCACATAAATTACTTAGAAATAATTTTCTACTTTCTAAAGATTGTATTCAATGATATTATTCACCTAATCTGTATTAATTAGGCATGGGGCATGAAAGGATTATCAATTAAACATCTTTTCCTACATGTCATAAGCTTACTAACAACAGATTTTAAACACAAAGGGTGGATTTTAAACATTGCTGAAAAGGAAAAGCCTACCAATGGATTGAAGTGTGTGAAAGACACAGCCCTTAGAATCTCTGTTTGATTTGGACCTTCAAGAACACATGCAGATTCAATTATGTGTCTGCAGATGGGGGGCAAGGAAGAAAAGTCCTGGGAGACCACATCGGCCCCATCCCACCAAAGCAAAGATGGGCTCTTGAGGAGAAGCCAGCAGTTCAGGATCTAGGGTTTGTGGTGTAAGGCATGGATATAATTAGACCAACCCAACTAGAAGTAATTATCTACAGATTACCTCAGGCATCCTCTGAGAAAGAGTACCTCCAAAAGGACACAGTGTCATTCAGTCAGAATTCAGTAATTATAACAGATCACTAGGCAGAGACAAGAGTAGCTTTGTTCTGTGGGTAAATGACTAGACAGTGAAACACTACGCTCTCAAAGATACTGCAAGTCTCCCATTCCAACTGTAACCATTTTCGTTCTTTATATGGGACTTTCAGACTTTAAATATAATTTATAAAAATATGCATATTCCTAGAAAAATAAAAATATATGATCTTTGAAAGGTTTTATTTTGTGTGCATTTGTGTGTGTGTGTGTGTCCATGTTCACATGCACACAGGTGAATGAAGAGACCAGAAAAGGATTCTTGATTTCCCTGAGGCTGAATTTACAGGTGGTTGTGCTATGCTGATATGGGTACTAGGAACTGAATCCTGCTCACCTGAGATGGAATTACATACTCATAATTGCTGAACCATCTCTCCAGCCTGTGATTTTGGTCGATAAATAACTGGAATGAACTGAACATAATTTATGTATTGGTAATAGTGGCCATCACATGAAAGAGGAAGAAAACCATTTATTTATTTGGTGAGGAAAAGTAGATACTTATTTATGTGCTATATATTCTGCCACAAAATTGCAGAAGAAAAGGAATAGCAAGCAAGAAAATGTGTAGTTACACCTAGGTAAACAAAATGGAGCAATGTCATCTTTATTCAGCTCGTATGGGCACTCAGTGGTGACGCTGTAGGGGTGTAGCTTCTAACATTATAGGAGACACAGTCTCACGTAAACTCCCCGAGCCTCCGACTCTTACAATCATTCCCTTCTCCATATGTATTTGGCCTTGAATAGGAGAATATTTTATATGTACGGCCCCTGGGATTGGGTCAAAACCTCTGCATTTTAATTGACCATGGTTTTCTACAGTGGTCTCCCCCTTCTCTTTGCAAAGAGAAGTTCGTTGATGGGGGTGAGTAACACACTTCTCTGTGAGTACAAAGATAAATATTTAGGATGTAGCTAGGGATTGTGTTTGTTTAGGAAAATTAATGTAGGATCTGAGGATGGAGGGAAATTACCAAGGCCTCAACCCTACATTAAGAACTATGGGCAACTAAGAAATGCTAAATGAGAGAGCAATAATCTTCATAATGAAGATTACACTGATTAGTTATTTAATATCAAATGGTAAGCACAGAAAACATACATATTAACAACATAAAGAGTGAACATTATATTAGTAATATTTCCACATATATATCAATATGCATATACACAAATATATGTATTACACATTATGTGTATTTATGTAATATATTGTGGATATTTTATACAAACATATGTCATATAATCAAAATGTGTATATATGCGTATAACAACAATTACTGATAAAAGGCCATGGATTTGAAAAGAAGTGCAGGAAAGGACATATAGAAGGGCTTGGAGGGAGGGAATAGAGGGCTAAATGATGTAATTATGCTATAATTTCGAAAACAAAAAGTAAAATTTAAAAGGAAAGTGGTGTGTGGCAGTAAATAAAAGGAAAATCAGTGTCCTGCACACAGCCATTAAGGTATGGAGTCGTTTTTTCCATATGGTTATGCAGAAAAAAGTTATGAACATCTAACTGACATGAATTCATTTCTATCTACTTTGAAGGAAAATATGACCAAGTTAAGGTGCCAATAGATTTGGTGTCTGTGGAAGAGCTGTTTCCTGATTCACAACTGGCTTCTTCCACTTGCTGTCACTATTGAGGGAGACAATAGGCTGGCTCAGGCCCCCTTTATGCTCTCACGAATTTATTCACCTGTTAATACCATAACTTTTTGATGTTAAATATGGACACATGCATTTGGAGGTTCACAGATATTCAGATCTTCACCAAACCAGAGCACACACTGAAAACCATTTCAGAAGTGAAGAGATGAAAATATGATTTGGTCTTTTTTTTTGGTACTTTTGTTGGTGACTTTCATGTCTCACTCTATGCCTTGAATATCTGTTAGCATTTTTGATAGATCTAGATGTCAATAAAAGTCTGGATGTTAATAAAAGCAGAAACTGGTCCTGGAAAGATGAGATGGGAGTCGCTGTAAAATTCAACTTTATTCCTGCCCTTAGAGGATGAGCTCAGTGCAACCCAACTTGTCATCAGAGTTCTCTGCATGGTCACAGTCACCTCTCCATGATGGCATGGACCAAGCCTTGCATAGTTAAGTGGCTGAGAGTCTTTTTTTCAATTTTGGTGGGCGATTGTGCTTTGGGACTCTATTGTATGTGATCTTGTCTTGATACTTGATGTTAATTATAGCCTGTAGCCCATGCAAATGAAACTGAGATGAAGCATGTGATTTCAATTACAGAGCCAAATCTCACAATTTGAGGCTGTCACTGCAAACACTGTTCTGTAAAGAGCGAATCTCGCTTCAGCATGGGCTCCAAATGCAATGTTTTAAAGCCTTGTCACAGCGGAAAGCACGGAAGGTTGGCATGTTTACTGCTGGTAGTAGAGTCTCCTGTGCATATGCACTGAGGAGAACACAAAAGGAGAGAAGAGAAGGGGGTTAGAGGAAGGAGGAGATAGCAAGGAAGAAAATATAGCAAAGAGGGAAGGAGGAAAGGAAGGAAAAACATAGGTCATCATGTCAAATGACACTTAACCCTGATCCCTGTATACAATGATACACACCACAGTATTAGATAAACAGCAAGCTCCGTCTCAGTTATTAATTAACTCTGAAAAGTGTCTAAAAATGATTCCATCTTCTGTAGTCTTCCTCTCCACATAGATTTACCAGCACTTTAAATACTCAGGGAAAAACATTTAGTATAAATATGAATTTCACAATATCCCAGAGTCAATTGGTAATATTCTCTGCTTCTGCTTTTTGTGAAACATTGAACATTTAAGCAGAAAATGATTCATGATTAGTAATTCCCTCGATACAAACAGGATTGGGGTCTGCTAACCCTCCCTTGTTTTACTCTGTAGGGTTAGTGTCACCTGTTAGTTGTGTATATTCATATATGATCTTTGCATGGGCATCTCAGATAGAAAGGGCTGGCAAACCACCAAAGAACTTAGTTAGAGAAGTTTCTTGCATTCACCGTGTGTGTCCCTCTTATAAATGTAAATTTCCCTGGAAGGGAAGCCACACTCTCCTTGGATCAGCTTATTACTGGGATGCCTAACGATATTAAAACCACTGCCACTCAGAAGAGTAGATACGGGTGCAATACAGATGGCTTATAAAGCATGCCTCAATACTTAAGTCCACTAAACCCATGCCCATGGACAGAGGGAGGCAGAGAGTATAATCAGATTCATTGTTTTAAGATCAGTATCTAAGTTAATTTTTGCAAAGATTCAGGTTTATTGATCATCTGTGAGGCAGAGAATAATGATATGAGTCTGTCCTAGTTAGGGTTTTTATTGCTGGGAAGAGACATCATGATCATGGCAACTCTTATATGCAAAACATTTAATTGAGGAGGTGGCTTATGGTTTCAGAGGTTCAGTCCATTATCATCATGACAGAGAGCATGGCTGCAGGCAGACAGATGTGTTACTGGAGACACATCTGAGTCCTACATCTTGTAGGCAACAGGATGTGGACTGAGACACTGGGCTGTATCCTGAGCATAGGAAACTTCAAAGGGTGTGCACCACTACCACCTGGTTTCTATGGCAAGCTAGTTTGGCTACTGGCATTAAAGGTATGTTCCATTGCTGCCTGGTCTGTAAGGCTGGCCAGTGTGTCTATTTTACTTTTCTGATCTTCAAATGAAATTCCACTACACTTACGCTTCCAGAAGAAGAGCCCACCCATAGTGGGGGAGGCATGGCAGCTCAAAGACCGAGTAGCAATCTGAGATCACATCCTCAACGACAAGCAGAAAGCAGAGACTTTGCACTGAAAGTGGATAAGGGTCTAAGGTCTCAGAGCTCATCCACAGTGACAGACTTCCTCCAGCAAGGCTGCAACCCCTGAACCTCCCACACCAACTGGGTACCAAGTATTTAAGAGCATTATCCTATGGGAGACATTCTCACTCAAACCACTCCATTGGACCCAGTGCACAGCAGTATAGAAGATAAGCCGAAGACTGTCACCACCATACAATTCATTTTGTTTTTATATAATAGCATCTCCCTCCTCCCCCATGCATGGAAATGAAACTTTAGGCTTTGTTCTACTTTATAAGACTACCAACAAATTTCATTATAATACCCAGCTTTATTACCAAGAAACATGACTTTTGCCCCCAAATTTATTTCTATCTCATGGTACTATGTTCAGAATTTTCTAAAATGTCCATGTAATTTATGCCCAAAGTGAGAAGAAATATTATATGCCATACATAATGTCAAATCTGTTTTGTCACCTTTCACACAGAAAGAGGTAGGAAGAGTGTGTCGATATTGCCCAGCCCTATTTGTATTTTCTAGAGAAGCACTTAATAATGGCATGCTGTTGTATGCTTTTGATTTCTTTTTTTTTAACTTTTTAATTTTTTTCAAGGTATTTATTTATTTTTTTAAGATATTTAAAATTTATTCTTTGACAATTTCATCTCTCTTTATAATGTATCTTTTTTCTGTCTTTTTTTTCTTTTTTTTAATTTATTTATTTAATTAAGGATTTCTGCCTCCTCCCCGCCACTGCCTCCCATTTCCCTCCCCCGCCTCCCATTTCCCTCCCCCTCCCCCGATCAAGTCCCTCTCCCTCATGCTTTTGATTTCTTTTACGTTAAACTACTTAACTTTTAAATTTTAATTAATTCATTTATTCTCCTCCTATATATTACATCCCAATTGCAGTTTTCCCTCCCTCCTCTCCTCCTAGCCCTTCCCCCACACGTCTTCTCTCCCATAGATCCACTGCACCCCCTATTTTCCTTAAGGGAATAGCAGGTCTCCCAGGGATAGCAAACATGGCAAAACAAGTTACAATAAGACTAGCCCCATACTCTCATATCAAAGCTGTACAAGGCAGCTCAGAAGGAAGAAAAGGGTTCCTAAATCAGGTAACAGAGTCAGAGATAGACCCCTCTCCTGTGAGAAATTTGTGATATATGGTATGTGAAGGCCCTTTTTAGTCAGTCTTAACTCTGTGACTACAACATACAAGCATGACCACACTATTGAATTTCAATTCTTATTATTCTCTTCACTTAGTGATTATTTGGAATTCTCGGGCCTAATTTTTTTATAGAAAAGGTTTTATTTCATCTTACAGGCTACAGTCCATCACTGAAGGCATTCAAGGAAAGAGCTGAAGCAGGAAATGGAGGCAGAAAACATCCATGAACTCTGCCTGTTCTTTTGGTGGTTTTGCTCTTTGACCCATGCTCTTTTATCTTTCTTTTTTCTTTGTTTTTTTTTAAACTTTCATTGATTCTTTGTGGATTTCACATCATGCATCCCTATTCCACTTATCTCACAGTCCCCTTGAATATTCCCTCTTCCCTTGAAACCTCCCCCGCAAAAGAAAACCAAACTTAAAATAAAAATCAACACCAAACAAAACAATTAAACAAAACAAAAGTAAAAGCAAAACAAACAGACACAAAAATAGAATGTTGTCATGGAAGCTGTGGTGTGGGCTGTGGAAACACACAGTTTACCTTTTAGTCTTCTCGTCTTTAACTTCAGGAATTCATGACCAGGAATCATTTTTCTGGCTCAAGTCCTCTGGCTTCTGCTACACTGCAGATATGGGCCTCTCGCTGGAGTTCCTCTTGGAGATCCTGCTCATTTGAATCTGTAGGTTCATCTTCTTCACCTGCTCCAGCAGTTTGTAGATTCAGTGGATATTGGAGCTGGCTAATTCATAGCTCTGTTTCTGGGCCTGGATGGTGCTTGGTTGACCAGTTGTCTAGCTTTCCTTTTTCTTTACTACCCAGAGAAGCTCTCCCACACCGTTTTGGCTACTGCATTCAATACAGACAGCAACTAGCAGGGGACAGTTTTCCTACTCCAGGGCCTTCTGATCCAGATCGGCTCATTCATATTACCAGGGCCATCTCGGCTGTTTTGCACAGGCAAGGGCTACCACAGTCTCTCCTGGTTGTTATAAGGGCATACTAGGGGTCATGGTTTCAGCTCTCCTGCTCTCAAGCACCCAGGGCTGATTTGGTTATGACCCCGACAATAGGGTCAGCTCTAGTGTGCTGCCCAGGCAGGGTGCAGGCTCTTTTCTCCTGTGTGCTGTAGCTGGAGGGGTCAGTTCTCTTGCTTTTACACATTTGAGTATGGGTCACTTGTTTTCCTGACCACAGGATCAGCTCTAGGTTGCTTCCTAAGTGAGGTGTAGTCATATGGTGAGAAGTGGGACCATCTTTCTCTAGTGTGTGGTGGTGATCACTCCCCTAAAGTGTAGGGCCAGCTTGGCTGCTATAAAATCCAGTGAGGGGCAGGAACAGTCATTCCTGGGGCCAGGGAAGGGTGGTGCTGGCTGAGCACAGCATTCTTCCAATGATCGTGGAACAATTGCAGCCCTTGGAGATCAACACAGGACCCAGCTATAAGAGGACCACAGACCTAGACAAGAACCTTCAGCAGCAGCTTTGGCCCAGGTGCCATCCTGGTAGAAGCACAGGCCCCCGGGCATCCACAGAGCCCTCAGTGGCAACTGGAGCGATAGACACCACCTGAGACCCCAGTCTCTGCAGGACCACAAACCCAGATATGGACCTAGGCTGTAACCCATACCCAGAGTTTTCCATGGCTCCAGCTGACAGCACCAGATACCCTGATCAGCATGGCCACAGGCATAGCATAGTCCTCAAACACTGACAAAGGTGGCTAATCAGATCTGTCTTCCACATGATCCTCAGTGACAAGAGGCTTCCCAGATATCAACTCAGACCCTTGTCTCAAAAGTTCCTTCATGAGGGCAGGAGAATGAAAGGGTAGAGACACAACTCTGATTTCAGGCAAGCATGACCCTCCCAGAGACTGGGAAGATCCAGTTTTCCCTAAGTGCCTGACATGCTTTTCACCTGTCCTGGGGTAACTGGGGCTTCTTCTCCCATTAGGGGAGCTCTAGACAGTAGTTCTTTCAACAGTCTCTCTTTAGAGTTCCTAAAAGAAGGGGTAGCCCATTCCAGGTGACTGTATTACTTCCTTTTCCTGTTGCTGGGATAAAAATATCCAATAAAAGCAACTGAAGGAAGAAGGAGCTTATTCTCACTATCGTTCCAGGTTACAGTCAATCCTGGTGGAGAAACCAAGGCATCATGACACCTATAAACCTGGAAATAGAAATACATTTTTTTTCAAACCATTACAAAGTTAAGCTAATAATTAATTTCCAACTTTAAACGTTAGTATCTTGTAACTATTAAACAGCATCCAAATAAATTGTTTCTTCCTTTTTTTTTGAAGGGATTAAATGGTTAAACACATATCATAGTCAACCATATTTTTATTTCTATTTTAGTTTATATTTTACTTAACACAGGGCTTTAACTGTGTCCTGTATTGTCTGAAAGAAAATAAAGGCATCATCTAAAGAGTGCCGCAGGGGTGTGTGAGTATGAGGCTTGAGTCCCTCTTCTTCATTCAAAGTAAGTCAATTGTTGCTTCCTCCAATAGCTCTCTTCATCAGACAAGGGGAAACATGAATTGAGAGATGCCGCATACGGAGCAAAGTACCGAATGACCCTTCAGGGACCACTTCCTGCCAATTTTTCATTCTGAATGTGCTTTATATTCACATTGGTGTCCTCAGCTGAGGAGAGAATCCCAGTTTCATTCGAGTGTAAAGGATCTTGGCTTTCCTGCTTTAATGAGGATGTGTTCCAGGGCCCGCCTGCCATGACACTAGTACTGTGGAGTGGGATATCACTCAGCACCTCCTAACACAATGATTATTTAGTCAAAAATAGGAAACAGGTTTGCTTTACATTTGAAATCTGGCATTTAACTTATGATTTTGTCAATAGACACTAAAGGCCACAGACGAGAGAACATGATGAATCGGCTCGCAGCCGGCCTCAGATCTGCTGTGTGTTTGTTGTCTAGAGTTGCTACGTGCTCATCACAGTAATGCAGCCTCCATTCAGAAGAGAGCAGAGAAGTCCGTTTCTGCAGAAACACGCATGCAGCCACAGAGAAGGCCTGTGAGAAAGCTGTGGTTACAAGGCTACCCATTCACTTACAGTTGCTGCGGGGCTGTTCCAGTCACTGGGACACTTTTAGTTCATTTATTACTTTGTCCTTTCAATAAGTATTTGCTGTGTGCTTTGCTTGGCAGCATAGGGTGCCACCCCCAAGAGAAGGCACAGAAGAGACCATATCGGTATTGCTCTAGGATATTAACACTTATTGAAATATTTTGACCCTTAAATAAAATACAAGGAATTAGCAACATTACCAATGACGTGAAACACACATGGAGACTTGCAGAGTTACAAACAACAGAAGCCAAGATCTACCTCCTGCCTTGTCCTTGCCCTCATAGGTTATATTGTATTTAATAGCACAAAACCCAGAGATACAGATTTTCAGGCATTTATATTGCGAAGAGTCCTTAGCATTCAAAGAATGAAGAGGTGAGGGAAGGAAAAAAGACATAACGGTCAATACTGATGTTTTGAGGAGCAGCGTGCTGCCATGGTGACTCGGGCTCAGTCCCACTGGATATTCTGGGAAGCAACCCAGAGTATCTTCACAATTCCCTTATATAGTGCCTGAGGGGGGCAGCTTGGCTTTTTAAAGCGTCAGGCTTTCTGTAAAGTTCGATGGAGACTGTAACAAGTTGCATCAGTTCTTAGGTGTACTTAAAGCATCATTGAGCATGAATCAAGCTCCCTTACATGGCCACAGCACATCTTTGTGTAGTTAATAGATTCAGACAGGACGTTACAAGCACATCCAGGACTGGAGAGTGCCAAGGGAGACTGTGGACTGCAGCTATGGCTTCCTTCTCCTCCTGGGGTGGCTCAGAGCATAAATTCAAACACACATAAACACTTAGTACCACCACGACTAAGAAATATTATAAGTCCCCTCCTTGCAATAGATGAGTGAAGTATTTCTTTTTCTCTAATCCCAACTTCTGTTTATATTTTTACTTGTTATTGCATGGATAAAATATTATGGCAGTTTCCTAATGGTTTCCTTGCCTCCAGTCCACTAGCACTCTGATCCATCATACATATTGGTGTGAGATTAGCATCTTTTGTCTTTTTTATTAAATACTGCCAGCATTTCCTTTATGTGTGGAAAGCATGCTGAATTTCTCGGTGCCCACACACACTGCCTTCCTCAGTGTGTGTCTACTGATATTGGGTTTACTATTTACAACGTCTTGTGGATATATGAACGACTTTCCCTGTTTGAGGGGGAAAATCTAAAAAGTTTCTTTAATTTTCTTCATTGAATTTAAGTGAAATCCTTATATATTATTTTAGGGATCATGCAATTTGAGCTTCGGTGTACAAACACTCATTTTAACTCCAACTGGCCCAGTGAGCCCAGCCTCCATTCCTCCCAGTGAAGCAGAAGGAATCTGTCAGACATAATGCTGTAAACACAGAAGTGTTTGGGTGGCAGATGACCTGAGTGTGATCTGACATTTACTACATGTCAGTTCAAAAGATAAATGGCCAGGCAGGGGTGGTGCACGCTTTTAATCCCAGCACTAGGGAGGCATAGGCAGGCGGATCTCTGGGAGTTCGAGGCCAGCCTGGTCTACGAGAGCTAGTTCCAGGACAGGCTCCAAAGCTACAGAGAAACCCTGTCTTGAAACACAAATCAAACAAACAAACAAAAAACCCAAAAAGATAAATTAAGCCAGAATTTTCTGTATGAAACACATGCTCACCCCATAAATACATAAAGGGAGCCTTTATGTCTCAGAGTGTACTGTTTCTCAATGTCACAATAGCATCCTTGTCTCAGAAACAGGTAAACCCCATTAATTTGTTAATGAGAAGAAATGAATTTATCACTTTCTTTTGCTTTTATATGACCAACTTCAGTATGACATACAAGCAAGGGGAGGAAAAATTTGAGAATTAAAAAAAAAATTGAAAGACAAGGTGATTTATAGCTGATTATCTCAACACCAGGGAGGAAAAACAGAAGGATTTGAATTTGAAGCCAGCTTAGGGGAACATAATGGTATGTGTGAAAAACTAAAAGAAAATTTTATATCCTCCATAATCATTATGATTTGAGTTATACCTCACAATCTTAAAGTTGGTGAAAGCATCTGAGATACAGCTAAGCATATTTGATTGTGTGCCAGTGGTCTACTGATACACGGGATAAGTGTCAAACCTACAAGTGACAAATGAAAATCTGACCAAAATTAAAAATACATGCACTCCACTGCTGTGGAGCAAAGAGCCTGATCACCATGGCAAACATTAGGGGCACCACCACTATTGGCTTAGAATCTGAAAAGACATTTTGGGAAGGCATCAATAGATTCTTGAGCATAATGACACTTGCATCAAAATTCCTGAAAAACATCTTATCTCTACAAATAAAAAAAAAAAGCCTGTGAGGAGGCAGTTTTTTACTTGTTCATGTTCTTCTTGTCACTCATGTGTGAAAGGGGAATGAGGTGCATTCAAGTGTTCTCTTTCATAAACTCCTTGTGCTATAGACAGCAAAAGCCATGGCTAAATCGCAATTTACAAAGGGATGGGATAGAGGCTGGATGTTTGGGAGTCTTTTAGGTTGTGTGTGAGAACTGAAATCTCACGAATGGGAAGTTGTCCCTACGACATCCTACCTGCCCTCTTTCCACCACCTAGAAGTCAACGAGGGGCAGACTGAAAGGAAACGTGAAGCTGACTTGTGACCATGGGCATCCTGGACTAGTGCTCTCCACAGCTACTGGAAATAAATTTAAGTTCTCTTTCAGGAGCCCTGAGAGGTCTGGTACAAGGATAAAGGCATGAATGGAAGTCTATATGTAAAGTGAGGATTATTTTTATTTTATGTTTTAAGTTATAATTACATAATTTCGGTTCTTCTTCCTCCTTCTAAGCCCTCTCATATTCCCCTCATTTCTTCCTCTCTTTTTGTTAATTTCATGGACTCTTTTTCCCTTCTCATTAATTATATACACACATGAACACATAAAACATATATATATATATATATACACATACATGTATGTTTGTGTTACTTGTATGTATATATTCATGATTGAACATTTGGTATTGGCTACCCAGATGCTATGTTCTTCTCTGAGAAAAAATATTTCTCCTGCTATCAGCATTCCTTAGTTGCCCATAGTTCTTTGTGTAGTATTGTGGTCTTGTGTATAAGGACAAGTTCCTAGAATGTAGTTAGGGATTATCGTGGTTTCATAAAGTAATGACTGTAGACTCTCTTCCAAGATCCATGGCTTAACCAGCTAAGTAGTTGGCTAGGTTTCCAGTATCAAGCAGGGAATTTTTTTCTCTTTTTAAGTGGAGATTACTGAGATGAATTTGATTTCAGAATATTAGAATCAACTTCCTCATAATTATTATGTGTTTAAGGAAAAAAAAACAAACACCATAATATATGTACCATAAATTAGAGATTTATGGCAAACCAGGGCTGGAAAATTCTAACATTAAATGTCATAACATTAAAAGTCATAACAAAAGTAAAAAGGTTTAATGAAAGGTTGGACATATGGGTGGATAGACAGATGGTTGGAGAGTTGGATAGTTAAACAGATATATAGATGGAAAAACATATTGGAGAGATGAAGGCAGGAGGAAGTTAGAAGACACACCTGCAGGGTAAAATACTGCCACTCATACTCTCACATAGACAAAACCTTCCATAAGATGATGTAAAGGAATTTAGAACAGAAAAATGAATGAAAAAAAATAATCACTAAGATTGAGGATAAAGAAACAGAAAAAAAATATGTTTAAAGTTTAGAAATTTTCAACTCATTGGAATTATAGTCTGATATTCATAAACATTTTATTATGCTTTTTCTTGAGCCAGGATTTTCTTTTACATTATGGAAGGATTCCAAATACACGTACTTCCTAACCACAATGAAAACCCATTCTAACTAGCAGAGATGTCTTGGTGGGAGCCCACTGCCATTCTCCTACCTCAGGATCCTGTCTGTAGATCACATTCCCTTGGTAGGTTACTCATTCAGACTCAAAAGGTTGCTGCTTTTGAGTTCCATCAGTAATAATTTACTATTTTAATTTCAGTCCCTTTTGGGTACATACTCTGTAACTATCTCACCAAAATATTCTTTATGGACACTGCCAAGGTAAGAACAACGTTGCACTGGAGAACCGGCCAAATGTGGATTGTGAGGCACCTCGAGGTCTGCTCAAGACACAAGGAAGGATCCGAGATGAAAATTCACGTGACGGTAGCTTGTCTTTTTCACTAACACAGCATCTGTCACAGGATTTAACTCTCTGTTTTGGAATGAGATATTAAAAAAATACAGCACACAGTAAAAGCATGCCTTATGGTGAGTTTTTCTCAATCTTCGAATGAAAAGAGAATGTGAAGAAAGTCTAGTTTCTCCCTCTCTTTCCAAGCAAACCTTGAAGAAAAGGTTGTATTCCCCATCCCTGTTCTACTTAAGTGGCACTAGAAATAAATATAAGCAAAAAATACTTCACAGTATTTTTCAAAAAAAAATTGGAAGTCAAGAGCCAAGTATATAAACGGAAAGAGAGCCAAGTATAAACGGGAAGCAGGTGGTTTCGTTCTGCTAATCTGGAAAGTACTTTGGAAGTGATTTCTGAGTTGGTGCTGAGTAAAAGCAAGCACCGTAGTCTGCAAAGCTCCTTGAGAAGTCCCGTTCAGAGAGAGACAGCACATGGTCTCTTCGAGTTGCCTCACAATGCTGTCATGAAAAGATACACAAGAGTTTATTGTAACCTTCACAAGAAGAAGGCTCATTTCACAGTTTTGACATGTCTTAAATAGATTTCTGCCTAGGAAGGAAGTAGGTATACCAAGTAAATTTCTGAACCAATGGCTGTGGTGCATTTAGGACATCTTGATAAAACAGACAACAGAATAGCTAGAAAGTTTTACCACAGGTGCATCCAAAAGATGCAGAAATATAAAAAGCAGTACCATGACAAAAGTCTGGTAATTTAAGAATCAACAAAAAATTATGAAAATTGAAAAATATCCAAGTTTTTCAGATGAGTAACATTGTAGGTGATGTTAGAGTAAATTTATACTCTTGTGTAACTCTAGGCAGTAAGTTTTTATTTTGAAGGTTGCGAATCAAGTGAGAGAAGCAAACCCTCATAAACAGAAGTGATGCACACGTAGCCAAAGCAGCATTAACATTAGGAAAACAGAAAGAAATGGGTCAGAATATACCCAGGAGCCAGTAAGGCATTTCCGTGTAAGGTCCTCTGCAGGCTACGTCGATTCTAACACAGGACAGTCAGCAAGTGCTTGAGCGGGTTAATGATATGATTAGTGAAAAAACAGAAGTGTGGGTTGTAGTCATTGTCACTGATAGGAATTAAAATCAGAAAACACGAAGGAGGGTTCATTAGCTGAAGAAGGAGATTGGTATTGATCTTTTGAGAAGAGCACAGATATCGCTGTTGTCATTGCAAAATCGAATATGATAAGCAAATGCTGCGTGAAGCTCTGCTATACTCAATATCTATTTGTGACTTTGTGATATACATTTCAAACATCATAAATCAGCTTGTTGTATGATTTAAGATCCAGGTGCTGAATAGGATACGATTTAGAATTAATTAAGACTGGGTGCGTCTAGGTGACTCTAAGACAGATAGAAGCTAAGAGATTTGAAAAGGAATAAGCAACTGTGGCTCTGAGTTGGGAGATGCGCATAGGAGAGATTGAGGGAAGGACACAGGTGAAATCTATGCCCATACTTGATGTGATTCTAGAAATTTTCATCATAGAATAGCTGAAGAAATGAATCAAAACAAAGGAGAGTGAAGATTACAGACTACAACACTGAAAATGTATGTTTGACCTGCAGAACTATATTGATTAGAAGAAGGAGAGGAACATGGTAACACCTGGGATGGGACGCAGGAAAAAAGGTGCATGTTAAGTATCTCAGAAGCCAGAGGGATGGAGAAAGGCCATGGATTATGTTTTTATAGACACTAAACGATACCCGGATGCTCTAGCACATGTGTGGTGGGCCTGTTGAGTTAGCCATGGATGGCTGCAGGCATCCAGAGGTGAGAGATACTTGTAGGTGCCGGGAGAGGGAAGTACCAGAGAGGGATTTTGTGAGCTAATTAAAGGATGTTTTGTAAGGAAAATTGGAAGACTGATTATTAAGAAGTGTATGAGAATCTTACTCTGTTTTAGAAGAACGTGTCAACTGAGGTTCTTCCAAGGTTTTGATTCTGTCCTAGCACCAAGTTGTGTACAAGTTAACAGCTCTCCAGAACAGAGCACAAACTGCCCCAATACTCCATCTGCATCACTTTATACACGAAAAATAACCTTCAACCAAGGAAAGATAATATTGGAAAATGTAAAAAAAATCATAAAAAGTCATTCATTCTAGTTTATTTAGATTAATTTAAAGCACCATGTTCTACAAGCTATCTTAGCTACAATAATGGGATCAGCCACAGAAGTGTGCTAGCTCCTAAACATTATGAGTATTGGAATGATCCTCCTCTTCCTGGGTAAATTCATACTATTGCATGACTATAGGCAAATGAGTTCTGATTTCAGGG
Organism: Microtus ochrogaster; assembly: GCF_000317375.1. Lineage (NCBI taxonomy): Eukaryota > Metazoa > Chordata > Mammalia > Rodentia > Cricetidae > Microtus > Microtus ochrogaster. The sequence goes on along the minus strand of NC_022022.1, from coordinate 44,135,268 downwards.
GTTGTGAATCAAGTAAGCTTCTCTTACTGAAGTTTAATTTGAATTAATTGTAGAAGTATATTCCATGTTGGCCTCTGGCTTTCTGTGTACATGCATGAGCATGCGCGCGCGCACGTGCACACACACACACACACACACACACACACACATGCACAAATGCCCCTTCACTTTTCAAGTGAGAAATATCCTGTTAACAAGAAAGATGTTTTCTAAATACTCTGGGATTAGACATGGACATATTTCTGGAGAGACCTCATCTGCTTAGAATAACCAGATAGCTGTTTCTGGTCTAGACTCACCTACTGAATGCTTTGCTTGTGGTCTATAAATATGGAGTAGAGTTTCTTTATACTTTACTTGTATGTTTATATTTTAACATTTTTTTCGTATGAAGTAGTTAGTTATTTTCATCTTTCCTATGCGATCTGGTAATAGTAGCATTTTAATTAAGATGCTTTTGAAGCTTTCTATTCAACAGGGTAATTTGACTTTGACTAGTTTTAAATTTATTATGCATTAATATAAACTACATATATTAAGTCTCTTCTATTCCCTTCTTTCTTATCAACTGCCTATTTCTTCATTTAATTTTGATTTTTGTTTATAAGTTAAGACTCACCTGCTCTGAGTGGTAATTTTAGGATACAAATAATTTCTCTCTAACTTAATGTCACAGTGCCTTTGTTTGCAAGAACATCCTCTTACTTACAGTGTGGGAACACTTTAATATATTTCCTTGCAGTTATTCCTCTACCTTGGATGTCTTTGTCTTATATTCCTGCATGTGTTTTAAAATCGACTGTGGCTTTCTTTTCCACGCCTTCCTTTTGCTGGGTTTTCTCCATACTTGAAGAATTGCCTTTGCATTTTCCTTACCATGCAGGCTTTCTGTGTACATGCATGAGCATGCGCGCGCGCACGTGCACGCACACACACACACACACACACACACACACACACACACATGCACAAATGCCCCTTCACTTTTCAAGTGAGAAATGTCCTGTTAACAAGAAAGATGTTTTCTAAATACTCTGGGATTAGACATGGACATATTTCTGGAGAGACCTCATCTGCTTAGAATAACCAGATAGCTGTTTCTGGTCTAGACTCACCTACTGAATGCTTTGCTTGTGGTCTATAAACGTACAGGTCCTTACGTTTTCCTTACCTTGCAGGCTTCCTGTTGGCGACAGGTCCTTACGTTTTCCTTACCATGCAGGCTTCCTGTTGGCGACAGGTCCTCTTCCTTTTTTGGTGTCACAAATGTTTTCATTTCTTTATTTTAGCTTTTATTTTGTTGTGTGAGATAATCCCTCAACATAAAATCCTAGGTTGTATTTTTGCCCCAATACACTTAAATCTTCAGCACTCTACCCCAACCGCTTCCATTTCTTGCTTGTTCTGTGAGCTGAAATTCTGACCCTGGCTTTTACTTCATCTGTGATTGGTCAGTCTGAAGTGGGTCTGTGTGAAACTTTCCCTTGATCTCCACTTTTGAAAAACATGATGTGTCTCAATATGTTTTGCTTCTTTCTATGTGTTCTTGGGATTGCCTCCCTGATTTTTTGGAGTTGATCTTGTATCCTGCCACATTACTAAAGGTCTTTATCAGCTTTAGGAGTTCTTTGGTGGAGTTTTTGGGGTCGCTTATGTACACTATCATATCATCTGCAAATAATGAAAGTTTAACCTCTTCCTTCCCAATTTGAATCCCCTTGATCCCCTTATGTTGTCTTATTGCTATTGCTAAAACTTCAAGCACTATATTGAAGAGGTATGGAGAGAGTGGACAGCCTTGCCGTGTTCCTGATTTTAGTGGGATGGCTTTGAGTTTCTCTCCGTTTAGTTTGATGTTAGCTGTCGGTTTGCTGTAAATAGCTTTTATTATATTTAGGTATGACCCTTGTATCCCTAATCTCTCCAAGACTTTTATCATAAAGGGATGTTGAATTTTGTCAAAAGCTTTTTCAGCATCTAATGAAATGATCATATGATTTTTTTCTTTCAGTTTATTTATATGATGGATTACATTGATAGATTTTCGTATGTTGAACCAGCCCTGCATCTCTGGGATGAAGCCTACTTGATCATAATGGATAATTTTTCTAATGTGTTCTTAGATACGGTTTGCCAGTATTTTGTTGAGTATTTTTGCATCGATATTCATGAGTGAGATTGGCTTGTAATTCTCTTTCTTGGTTGAGTCTTTGTGTGGTTTTGGTATCAGAGTGACTGTAGCTTCATAAAAGGAATTTGGCAATGACTCTTCTGTTTATATATTGTGAAATACATTAAGGAGTATAGGTATAAGCTCTTCTTGGAAGTTCTGGTAGAATTCCGCATTGAAACCATCTGGTCCTGGGCTTTTTTTGGTAGGGAGGTTTTTGATGACAGCTTCTAATTCTTCGCGACTAACAGGTCTATTTAGATTGTTCACCTGGTCCTGGTTTAACTTTGGTATATGGTATTTATCTAAAACCATGTCCATTTCTTTTTCATTTTCCAGTTTTGTGGCATACAGGCTTTTGTAGTAAGATCTAATGATTCTCTGAATTTCCTCTGTGTCTGTGGTTATGTCATCATAATGTCTTATGATGATGTCTTACATCATCGTGCAAATTCTACCTACCTTGCATTCACTGGCATCTTAGCTTTATCATCTATCCTCAGAGTATTGTACTCTGTACTCTGCCCAGATCCTGTACCCCGACTTAGGGTCTAAAAGATGGTCTGATGTTTCTTCCCTCTTAGGAATTATAATCACGCATCCCCTGATCTCTAGCACCTTCAAACCTACTATCCCATGTTCAGACCAACATGATGCTGAGGTCATCAGGGGACTATCAGCTATTTCATTATGTCCAAAACAGAAATGTAATTATCTGCCTTTGTTTTTGAGAGAAAGCATCTCACGTTGAATGGAGATAAACGTTTAGAACTCTGATGATTTACTTGGAGCTAAAGGGCAGCTGCAAACAGAAAGAAAGCCTGATGCCATTGCTTCCATTTCCCATGAAAGTCCTTTTCTTGGGTAGAGAGCACAGGAAGGGTCACTGTCCTGACCGTTCAGTCACCTTAGATTCCAGGAAACACAATAGCTGCCAAGAGAGTAGACAAGGATGATTATCCATAGGGGTGAGACTGCAGCTAGAAAAAACAACCATTTTCTGAGAATGAAATAATCCCTGAAAACTCTGACATCTTCAGACATCCTTGCAGATCAGAACTGAGAAAAGGCCTACGGGTCCACATGTTAACTCAGTGGTGTATTTCCTTCATCCTAGATTAGGATGCTGCTCCTACTTTTGATCGTATTGGTATAAGAAAAAGTGCCTCCAAATTCTCATCTCACCATTTGGATCAATGCTTTAGACTCTAACACTGTTGTACTCTGTCAGTCTCTAGCTGCATCACATCTTCCCTAATCAACTGAATGCCATGCACTTCATCAAGGTTATGAAACCCATTCACCATTCTTATTGATGCTAATCGCATATAGAAAAGTAATCAGACACATTACTCTCAGAATAAGTTCGAATCTACACAGTTGAAGTCATGAGACTCCTTGTATAGAATCCAGGCTGACCTGAATCTCTGGTTACATACTGGAAGGCCACACAGTAATCCTCAGAAGCCCACACATTTCTTCTATCAACTGTTTCATATCTTCTCACTGCTCAAATCAACCATATCACCCAGTCTCACTATTTTTTCAACACCTCACATATTTTTGTATTATTTATAGAATATTTGAAAACAAGCATTGACTGTTTTCTCAATGTTTTCGCATGAACTGCCTCTTAATTTCCATATTTCATCAAACAGCTCAGATGCAATGTATCTGAACACTCACCCTCTGCACTGAGTGATTATTCTGGATCACCACTGCTTCTGTTCCTAATGCAGATGCTCCTCGTTTCTCAATTCTGTTGACATGTTAGTGACAGCGAACTCCAGGCACAGACTCTGCACACACCTATGACCTGCTTTTCACCTCGGAGTTCTCAGACCCTTGTCCTTCTTCTTCCTCTCTTAGGTGTGAAGCTCACAGAATGCTGGTTTTCCTTTGATAGATCCTCCCCACAATCGGAGTTTTAATTGCCATGTTCTCATACTAATCATAAAACAATTTGCATGCACACACATGCATGCACGTATGTGCACACTGACGGGTGTGTGATCACCAGGGCTCTTTTACATGTCTTAGGCAAGTGCCCTACTACAGCACTGTGTCCCTATGCCACGTAATAACCTTAGTAGTGATAATACTCACTCTTACGTCATCTTTGAGCCTCATCTCTTATTTCATGTGCTCAGCTCAACTGCTTGCTTATGCTGGACAGTCACTATGATTCTTGAGGCAAGTGAAAGCATCTCCAAATGGTGTCTCTGTGAATATTGATTACTTCTCTGTTACTGTGGCAAATACTAGGACCAAAAACAACTTACAAAAGAAAAAAAATTATTTTGGCTCTTGATTCCAGAAAGTTGAGTTTATAATGACTGGGAAGGCCTGGTGTGTTAACAAAATGGGTAGCTGACTAACCAAATCTTCATACACACACATGACACAGAGAGAGTCGACAAGAAACAGGAGGAGGATGTCAACCCTGAAGGACATCCCCAGTGGTGTCTATCATCTCGCAAGGCTGTACCACCTAAAGGTGCATGCCATGCCCTCCACAAACAACACAACCACTAGAGATTAAGTACTTAAACCACATTATCCTCTGCGAGGATATTTCTCATCAAACCTCATTTAGATTATACTAGCACACACTTAAATGTCTAGGATCAGACACACAACAAATTCTCATCAAGGGTTAACTACTAGTAACAACTGCTATCGTCAGAAGGATTTGAGTGATTGGATTATTTGACTGCTGGGGATGGGGTTCTGTGAGAGATGCCGTGGATTCTAGGAGGAGTAGATCTTAAAAAGGTCTTTAGTTCACGTAGGTATACTGTCAGAAAGTGTTTCTCTTGAAGGCTTGATAAGAGCAAGCCTGGCTCCACCCAGTTACCCAATTCATGGCTCCATATATAAATGAGAGTTCCAGCATCAACTCTGTCCACTGTTGTCTATCATGAAGTGATAGGCTCAGACAAGGAACGGCCTTAGGCTTCTCTGGTGACACACTGTTCTGAATCTGAGTTTTTGTAGTGTTGAACTAAGCCAACCTCCTTTTAAAATAATCAGGCATTTCATTTCAGTCTCTAGAACTCATTATTACATTACTGTAATTGTTATTCCCTTGCCATTGCCAATGCCTGGTCAATACCACAACTCTGATCCATGGAATCATCACCTTTGCATAATCTGCTACGGTATCACTATTTTAATCTACCTTTTGTTGTGGCCCTTTTTCTCATCATTATCAACACAGAAGCAAGAACGGTATTTTTAAAATGTGAATTTTTGTGGTATAGTTTGATAACCCACCAAGTCCATCCACTGGAATTTCAGAAACCTACGAGTGGCCATACTTTCAAAAAAGAATCCTTCTCCCATCTATATCAACTATCAATAGTAAATCTCCAGTGGATACGACTTAGAGAGGACTCCCTCCATCCCAGTTTCTGCCAGAAAGTGGACTGGCTTGATCTTGTATCAATCTTCCTCAGGTAGTATGTTTTGTGAATTTCTGAGGGCAATAGCCATGCTATGTAAATGAAATGGCATGTTATGTGGCCTTTCCCCATCCTCTAGCTCTTCCATGCTCCTTGCCTCTTCTTCTGCAGTGTTTTTGAGATTTAATGAGAAGGGAATTGATATGGATGTGCTTTTTGGGACCAAGCAGTCAAGTCTCTTATTCTCAGTCCTAAAGAAGTAGTTATGCATCTATTCATCAGAAAGAAGTTTCCCTGCCTCGGGCTAAAAGCAACTCAGGTCTATGAGCACAAGCATAAATATTTAAAAGTCAATTGCACAGAATGACCAATGACCAAAATATAAATAGTGGGATCTGAACCTCTTCAAACAGGGATTTTGGTACAGACAAAAGTACACAAGAAGAAAATAGAGGTGGCTATCATCATGTTTCATTGTATACATGTATGAAATTATCAAAAAATTAAAAGATTCATAATTATATGAACACAGAAGTTCTAATTTAAATATCATCATTCCACTAATTGAAAATCCCCAGTGATAATTCCTTGTACTTGGATTGAAATTGGAAAGGTACTTGAAATATTTACTGTTGCTGTATATAACCAGGTCCTCATCCACACACCTGGACACCTAAGTTTTTACATTGTTTTGCATTTTTTCCCATGGTCCATCACTCTTGAATATGCATCTAATCCACAGCTGCTGGTTTACATTATTGCTGTTTTCTCTCAGAGTTCAAGATAAAGCTGAATCCTTGGGAAATACTCCCATTACTAGTCAATCTGAAAAAAAAAACATTTCCCATCATAATTCTTTAAAAAATTAATCTTGCAGTTTCCTGTCTAGACCATGTTCCTGCTTAAACCTTTGTATTCCATCACATGAAAGCAGTGCCCACTGGGAACCCACAGACTTCATCATGGCAGCTCGTAAAAGATATAAACATCACTTGAACGAAATGGTTAACTGGAGGATTGCACATTTTGGTTAACTGCTCATAAAAATAGAGACTATGTTTTTCAAATATTTTAAACAAAATTTTGTTAGCGGACATTTAGTAACTTCCAACCATGTGTCATGCAAAATGAACAGAGTAATTCATCTCCATGACAAACATGCAAAATAAACACAATTTTATTCATTTCATATATAGAAAAAATGTGAAGCTAGGATTTAGACTAAGTGACATACCAAAGCCACAAATATACATAAAGACATTAGATCTAAGTGGTTCCAGTCCTGCTAATTTTGATTGCTAATGCAGGTTAGACATTTTGTTTTTAAAAATGCTAATGTTTCTAACAAGAAGAGGAGGTTCCCCAGAGACGCAATGCCGTATGGACCAGTGCCATGTGATTAACAAATAACCCACATGGTGTCTAGACTTCCAAACCAACATCAGTTTATCTCGCCTTTTGGAAACACAAGTAGCAGTTAGAACAATAACCAATCACCTTAGAAAATTTTAATATCCCATCCTGCACAGGCAGGAGGTCTACAAACAATTTATACTATTGTTAAAAAGTTTCCCGCCTTTCTTGAAGAGATTATGCTCTTCAGTGTGACAGCTTTAAAAGGCGTTTTAATAACCTTTGAAATTTGATACTTTTGAAGTACAAATATAATAATATCTAAACATGTGGCAAGGAAGCATGTATTCTAATCAATGATTACTCATTGGGCCTCTGATATATTTTTCTTCAAACATTTTTATCATAAAGAAAAATATAATATTAAATAGAAACTTTTATATATGCAGACTTTTCTTCATTTTTGGACTAGTCAGGAGGAAAGAGAAAAGCAAGATTAAATTATTACTGAAGCATAGCCAACTAGGTTTTACATGGTATCAATATTAAATCTGTCTTGCGAGTACATTTGCATCATTCTGAATGTTTGTTATTCTGTCAGTTATAACTGCTGTATCCTGCATGTTGCCCAGTATGTTTTGAAAAGCAATTTGAAGTTTCAGGACACCCAGTAGCAGCAATGAGAAAAGTGTCAAAAGTTATAATACCGAAAAATATAAAACTTATTAAGGATGTGATTTGTGATAAGTATCATTACAATCTTATTTTTATCATTGAATTTCAATTAATCTTCACAGTAAGCTAAAACTAAAACATAGTATCTTTATTGTCCGTATTCAGTGATGAGAGAAGATTACACCATAGAATGGGGTTGGTCTGCCTGTCATCTTACCTACTGGCAGAGCCCATTTTCTACCTTGGAGCTTCCTGCTTCTCAAGTCCATGAACTTAATTAAGACAATAAAACTGACCTGGGAGAAACTTGCTAGGAAGAAGACTTTTAAAAGCTATTGGAATGTGCTAAGAAATTCCCTACTACTTCTTGACAGCTGAGGATCATTGACCTCCACCCACGGTAATTGTTTTTTTCAAACAGAATAAGACAAACTATGAGAAGCTTCCGTGCTTCCTAAGCTGTTATTCGCTATTACATAGAGTTGAAATTAAAATGAAATTATCCCACGTAAGATGTACAGAGAGCATCACTTAAAGGGTTGTAAGGATGAAACTCAGTAAAAAGAAGAGCAAGAAGTTCTGTGAATCTGGGAGTGTTTCAGCGTAAGTGCGGGTGGAGCCTGAAGGTGGTTGGTCAAATGCCCCCTCACTTGAAGGCCTTTAGCAAAGGAGTGTCATTTCCCCCCCTGAGATACCAGCCGTGCTGTCATTCAGTATCTCTATCTGTGAAGTGACATTTACCTGCAAAAAATAAATCTTACATTATAGGGTTGATTTGAGAATTGGGTAATTGGAGTCCACTATCATTTAAGCAGAAATTATACAGTCATTTTATGATTGTAAGAATCCGGGTTTGAAGGAAACATAAAACACAAGCCCTAGAGGCAAACGTCAAGGAAACCCTGAAGGGGAAATAGGGATTTTTTTTTTCTATGAGAGCTCCAGATTAATACTGAGTGTAATTCTTTGTAAAAGATTAGAAACATATGGACATTTTATTATGCAAAACAAATGGATTACCCTATTTATGCTGCTGTTATGAGGTGCCTGGCTGAAGACAGAGCACATACCACTAACTCCAGAATGCTTGCATAAAGGAAGAGTTGCTGACCAACAATTAGACTGAAAAATGGCTCCATGGTTAAGTACGGGCATTAATCTTGCAGAAAGCCCAGGTTCAGTTCCCAATACCTACTCTCTACTGCCAGGAAACCAAGCTTCAGGAGCATTCTATGCATACGACTTGCATGAACACCTAAGATCAAGTGTACATATTTTCCCCAACATACATATAGAGAGAACATATAATTATACGTTATTAATATATTAAAATACAGGTTTTATATTTTTAAAAGTAATTGTAGGTAAACATAAAACATGGGGCATGAATATCATGTATTACTGTAAAGACTGAGCTGCAACTGTGGATTTATGTCCATGGTTAAGCGGGATTCTTAGATTTCAGTTCCAGAATAAGAGGCTTGCTCCCAGGAATTGCGAACTGGAGACTTCCCTGCACTTTCCCTTTGGAAATTCCCCAGTCATGTATGATGAGTCCATGTTTAGGGTGAGTTTGTTGATGAAGAAAGAGAACCTGTGCCGCCGGGACTGTGTGCTCAGGAAGGGAAACTATCGGACAGAGCAGCAAATATGTCTACCATAAGAATGATAAAGCCTGTATGTATATTTCGCTTTTCTTACCTTGGATTTAGCTTTTGATATTAAATTGTGTTTTATCACCCATAACCTTAGAACAACAAAGACATAAAATCTATTTTACACTGTCTATGCCCTCCCACACGCTACCTCCAAACCATATTTACAATAATGTCTTCACCTAGGTAAGATGTACTTTAACATTCTGCAGCACTCAGTGTGGAGATCCATGTGCATAGTTTCCTAGCACATCAGTTCTTTCAGACTACAGTGTGTAGACACTAAATGCAGTATTGATCCATACCTGTTTTATATTATGCACCTAGTATTTAACCTGACACTTATTCTGTTCTTCATATTATTGGAAAAGCCAATGCAAGCTACCAAGTTTTTAAATTCTTGTGAATTAAAGACAGGTTCCTTTGTCAGTGGCCTTATCACTATGCTTGTTTGAAGACAAGAAAACTTAGTAACTATTTTGCTCTTCTACAAATATTATTAAAATTTCAAAATAAGCAATATTGATCCATTATAACAATATCAAAGACTTTATCCTGAAAAGGGTTTTTTTTTTTTTGGTAACTATTGTTCAGAAGGTCAGAAGGTAGACTGTGTGAGTTTGCATCTTCCTTCACAGACAGGTAGGCATTAACTCTATTCCTGCAAGCCTTTGTGAGTTAGAACCATATAAGTCCCTTACCTTATGTAGAATATTCCGACCACAGAACCACAGCTGCTGTGGAGGAGTTGGCATAATGGAGCTCAGGTAGAAGTTATTTCTGGTCATGATGAAAACTGCCTGACCATCCTCCCCCTCATTAAGTTAGGGAAGTCAAATTTATGATATTGGGAGCCAAGAATCACATCACACTCTGAGTAATTAGGTCGGGTAGGAGGGTGCACAAGGAAATGCTTTAATTAAAGGGCTATCTGTGCAACATTCCTTCTCTGATTGCCTCAGGACTTAACTGAACCCCCTGCAAAGTCTTCCTCTGCTATCATGTGATGCCAATGTTCTCAGATGGTTCCAACCTTGGTTACCCCAGGTGTCTGCAGAGTAGAAGGAACGAAATCTATATTTTCCACCAGGATGAGAAACCTGCTGGATTAATCATGTCTGGAATGTTCCCAGTTCATCAAAATTTGCAGGGATGCAGCTTTCTTTGATGCTTCTGACATAGTAAAGATTGTTTTTAAAGAAAGTAAAAAAAAGAATTTGTCTTCAACAAGGAAAAAGAACAAGGTTGATATTTTTGGGCATTTTTTGTTTTAAAAATGAATGCAATTTTATTTTCAATAAAAATTCTTAATCTTGAGGAAGAATATATTTATCAATATTTATTATTAGATATTCACAGACTACTTTCCTGCTATAAAACCCTGGCCAACTCCAACTTGTTTGTAAGGAACAGAAGTTTTTTATACTATGGAACACATTTATGCCAAACCAAGAACATCCCACACATTTTTTTGGTGTTATTAACATTTTTCCAAATGTGCATCACCTCAAAGTTTTCAGTGAAAATATTTAAGAACAGAGGATTTTGAAGCAGTGTTTCAACCTAAGGTCCTCCCATCGTTTTTGGAAGAAGGGGGTTTTTAAGTAATAAATGTTTGTGTTTACAAGGCTAGTTTTTACATGGTAGAAATCTTCCCATAGTAAAATAATGCTGAATTTTACTTGATAGAATTTTGAATCTCATTCCTAATGACGGAGTTCATGGCATTAATCCCAGCACTTGGGAGATTGAAACAATATTACTAGACCAGCCTGTAGTATAGCCAGTGCTATACGTTGATATTCTTTCTCAACAAAGCACCCACACACAACACACATTCACATACTACCCACCCAAGGGAACAAGCAACAGAGAGGGATAAGTTTGGAATATTGATAACTAGCTACTGGCAGGCTGTTGTGGAATATATAACTATGTAAACATGTGTTACATTTGTTTCTGCTGCAGTATACTACTTCAATAGTATAACAGTGGGTTACATTTGTTTCTGCTGCAGTATGCTACTTCAATAGTATAACAGTGGGTTACATTTGTCTCTGCCGCCTTTGTAAATGATAGAAAGATGTGCTCTATTAGTTACGCTGCATTTTTTAGCTATGTAAAGATGTGTTGCATTTGTTTCACTTTGCCTGCCTAAGCCATCTGAGTAGTTTAATAAAAAGCTAAAAAGCCATTAGCTAGGCAGGACAAAAATGGGTAGGGCTGGCAGGAAGAGAGAATAAGTAGGAGAAAACATAGGCAGAGAAGGAAAGGAGAGAGTTGGAGAGGGAGCCACCCAGGACTAACCAGCCAGACAGCCACCAGTCAGACAGACAGAGTAAGATATACAGAAGGGGGAAAAGGTAAAAAGCCCCAGGGAAAAACATAGATGAAGAGAAATAAGTTAAAAATTTAAGAACTAGTTGGAAACAAGCCTAGGATAGAGCTAAACATTCATAACTAATAAGAAACCTCAATGTCATGATTTGGGAGCTGGTTGATGGCCCAAGAGAAAGCAATCCAACATAGGGCATGAATTTCCGCATAGGGCCTGAGATAACTGGAGGGAAAAAAAGGTGGTACATTAAGCAGAAAACAAAAAACACCTGACACAGTGCAGGCTTCCTAGATCTAGGGCAGTTAGACATAGTTAACAGTTGAATGCGGCTTTTATCAGACAGGGGCATAAAGCTTGGCGTTCACAGACCCAAGCTGGGACTGAGCCAGTCATAAGGGTCATGAGTGCAAAGCCACTGAGCAGTTAAAGTTTGTCTCATGCATCAGAGAAGAATGTGAGTGTGCAGCTGTAGGAAATTAGTAAAGCATGTCCAGATGGAAAAAAAATCCTCTAAACACATTACAGTGTGTTTTCAAATGTGTGTAGACTTAATAGGAAAGAAAAGAAAATGGATATAGACAGTCATATAAAAAAGTAAATAGCTTATAATTAATAAAGTCTTTAAACAAAGAGTAAAGCGATTTTAAAGAAAAAAGCCATGTAAAGAGGAAAAATCCATAGGGAGTCTGGATCCTGTATGATGCCCTGTTGACTTTGAATTTTTTGGGTGCTGATGAGCTAATGAGAGCTGCTGAGAGACACAGAATTTTATGAGTGACTGCTGAATTAATCCAGCCTAGATACTTTAGGAATTCCTTAACTTGAAAATGGAAATCAGAAATGGATTACTCTGGGAAGGAGGTTAAGTGGATTCATTCAAGTTGGATAGAGATCAGGTTTGGTTTAGGAAAAAACCCTGAAAATCCTGGCTACAGACATAAAGAGATAAATTAAACCTAGTTTTGTAGTTGCCAAACTCCAAGAGAGCTGATGGATGTTTTACCTGCTCAAACAAACAACAACAACAACAAAGTCTTCTTCAGCTGGCCTGAGTACAATGCATAGTTCAAACTCATGTTAATGTAGATATGTACGCTACCTTTTGTGAGTTTGTGTGTTCTAAGAGTAGGGAACAGGATACCAATGAAAATGGTTGGCACAGGTAATCCACTCTCTCAGAGTGCCTCCTTTACAGTTTCTTCACAGTTATGCATCCTGAATAGCATCAAGGCTACTGGCTGAGATGGTCCAGTTTCACATACTAGCCTAGCCAGGACTACAGAGAAGCCTTCTACTTTCCATTGTACAGAGACTGTGCAACAAATATTATAACTAGTTTTCCCAGGACTTGACCATTGTCTCAATTTTCTCAGAATTCCCTAAAGATGCCAAATCCCTCAGACAACAAAAACCAGTCTAGAGAACACAGCACCCAGATCCCCAAGAGGTATTGTAGGTTATTTTTGGTCATTCATTGGGTTATGGATATTTATCTTCATGTGAGGGGATATAGGAATATAAGATAAAAATAATTAATCTCAAATATTTTGCATTCATATGGATTTTGGTACAAATTTAATGCTACCAGGGGGCAAGTCTCCCGGAAGAGCAGGGTTCAACAGGAATCAAAACTTATCTATCTGAAGGAGCTAGGGAGCAGGCACCCATGCTCTCATGATGGTGTCGTTCTCTTATTCTCCATTCTTCTGTGTTCTTTCTATGCTCCTTTTGTCTTCTTTCTAATCTATATTTACTCTTGGTGTTTCCCTCTTAATTCTCTCATTCTTTGATAAATATTTTTATTGATTTTATTGAGCTATACATTTTTTTCTCTGCCCCTTCCCCTTCTACCCTCCTCCATGATCCCCATGCTCCCAATTTACTCAGGAGATCTTTTCTTTTTCTACTTCCCATGTAGATTAGGTTCATGCATGTCTGTCTCGGGGTCCTCATTGTTGTCTAGGTTCTCCTCTCATTCTCGCTGTTTCCCTCCTAGCCTCTTTTAGCTCTTCTCCCTCTTTTCTTCACAGCTTTCATGCCCCAACAGATTCTTTCAGGTGACACAGGAGTCACAAACAAGTTGCCGTCCATCTCTCAAGCGAAGGATTATAGGCCAAAAATTAAAAACAGAGTCACCCCAACAACTCACATGAAATATATCTAAACAGCTTGTATCTCGGCAGACTGCAAATTGTTGTTGTAAAGAAAGAATCAGTCACTCTACCATCTATCTTGAGAGGTAGTCTTATATGGAAGTTTAGAGGAGTCATAAACATAACTAATGAAGAGTCGAAGAAAATAAGAAAATTGTGTGCCTATAACCTATACTTGGGAATGCAGCTAGGACTGATGACCATTTTGTCATTTTGCCCTACATTTTCCCAGGCAGGGGAAAGGAGATTTAAAATAACCCATGACTGTATAAACACTTTGATCTAATATGCTGTAATCAGGAGTTATAAATTCTGGATTTTCTTCTGACCCAAGGGTGCACAAAGAGTGCTCTTGGGACACAGAGTGGCTCAGAATGTCATAAATCCTCTACTTTGGGCTCCGTTCAACATTCCTGAGATACTATAAAACTCTTAGTGTCAGTTCAAGTTGTCACTCCCCAAGACACTGTGGCACCATAGAGCTGCAAATCTCTAACATGTATTTCCTGCCCTATGCTAAGCCCTTGACCACAAAAAAATAAACTTGTAGCCCTAGCTCATGGCTACAGAGTTAAATTATTTTTCTGTAAGCCTGATTAGTTAGGCTTTCTCCATGGTGTTTCTAAACAAAAACTGTTTCTGTTTCTCAATCTCATTTCTCTACTCCCTGTCATCTGTGCAATTCCAAGACCCAATACTTTTATGCCATAAAAACAGTCTGTTGGGTGAACATTGAGTCTTTAGGATGCATACCCATTTCAGAAATTTGATGTCAGGAATCTGGGTATGGAATTAATCATCAGCTTAGGCTACCAACCAACCAGACCTGGAAGGAAAGTCTGTGCAGAAATCAGGGTGTTCTGTACTTTCAACCCTAGCCTAATAAATCAGATAGCTCAGCTATGTGTCCTTTTAAACTTTATATGGTTTTTATGGGGATGTTTATCTTAAAAACCATTAGCAAGGCTTCTGGTCTAACCAAAAGTTATTTTGAAACTTTGTTTTACCTAATGGTGCACACCTAAATCTGTGACTGCATCTTATCATCATTAAGAGAATTAGAGCCAGCCTGGATCCTGGGCTAAAATGTGTTTTCATTCTTAACCTGAGCTATGATCTAATACTACTCCTTACGTGGAACTTATAGGACTTAGTTATGAAACATATTATTGTATATGTTATCACTCATCAAAACTCTATATAAGCTATCATAGTTGTCCATTGAACAGTACATCTTAGGGACGAGTCATCTTCTTGACAATCTACAGGTAACAATGCCCTGTAGATTGGGTTGTTTCCATGAGATGAATACACTACAATACAGGCATTGTTGACATCTCCCCACATCACTCACACCTTGCCCAGTATCAGAGAGAGGGTGCAGTAGCAAATATATAAGGGCACAGTAGAAGCAAAAGTCATTCTGGGGTCTTGCCTAAAGCTAGATTCACCCAATCAGAGAGTTTCCTCCTTGTGTGCTGACAGCTTGAACTTCAATTGCTATCTACTGCCCCTCTGAAATGGTTACCTGCAAAATCTGATGTTATTACTATTATTTTTTTTTTTTTGGTTTTTTGAGACAGGGTTTCTCTGTAGCTTTGGTGCCTCTCCTGGAACTAGCTCTTGTAGATCAGGCTGGTCTCAAACTCCCAGAGATCCGCCTGCCTCTGCCTCCCGAGTGCTGGGATTAAAGGCGTGTGCCACCACCGCCCGGCTTATAAATGTTTGCTTTTTTTTAACACAAATTTAAAGTTACGTTTGTTATATGTCTACTGTTATTTGGTGGCATTGTGCTTATGAATCTCATTTTAAAAGGTAATGTATATTAAAGAAATGCAGGTTAGTAGTTAGTCATCTATAATATTTAAACTTGTAGTCATATTAGGTATGTTCGCAAGGTTAAATAGATATATTTAGATCGTTATTTTCATAACTACAAAGGAAGATAAAACACACAAAATAAAACATCACTGAAGTTGCAGTTCACAACCAACAGCCTACTTAAAGACAGATATACTTTCTATTTCTGTTACTGTGCTAAAATAATGCTGATTATTTCACCTCAATTTTCAGGTTTTAGCACATCACTGAGGGGAAGTCACAAGAGCAGGAACCCAAGGCATTAAGGAGCAGAGAGCAGACACAAATGTATATATGCTGGAAAGCTTTTTTCCTTTCCACTCAGTGTTGGAGGGAGGCTGCTTGGTTGTTCCTAGCCAGTTAGCCCTGAAATAATCATACAGAAACTGTATTATTAAAAGTACTGCTTGGCCCATTAGCTCTAGCTTCTTATTGGTAACTCTTGCATCTTAATTTAACTCATCTCCATTGATCTGTGTATTGCCACGTGGCAGTGGTTTACTAATAAAGTTTCAGCATGTCTGACTCTGGCAGCTCCATGGCTTTCTCTCTGACATTGCCTTTCTTCCTCCCAGCATTGTTTACTTCTCTGCACCCACCTAAGTTCTTCCCTATCAACAGGCCAAGGCAGTTTTTTTATTCATTAACCAATAAAAGCAACACATAGACAGAAGGACCTCCCATTTCAACTCAATCCTGAGTTAAGCCCATGAAATTATGCCACCTACATTCATTGTAATCCTTCAAATCTCAATTCATCTCAGTTAACTCCAGTTATGAAAATTTTCCACAGTCATGCCCAAAGACCTAGATCACAGGTGATTCTAGAATTTTACTGAGTTAAAAATTAAACATAACCATCATAAAGATTCAACTGGAACACAGACCTTGTAGTGTACAGAAGGCATTAAAAGAAAATATGAGGGATCTAGGTCTCCTTGAAGGTCTTAGGATGGCAAAATTTCTGTTCAAAGAAAAAAAAAAGTCACGGGAGATGGAGACTAGCTGGTGACAAACCAGGCCTGAGTGGGCGTGGTCAGGAGAATAATGAAGGATTGAGCTTTGGAACACGTTATGGAGTACCCCAGAGATGCGGCTTATCCAGATAGATATGGAAAACAGTTCCCTCTCTTTGATCAGAAGTGTAGCATCCAGACACTGGTTTTGATAAATTCAGTGAGACCAGAAGAAATTGGTTAGGAGTCCATACCAGAAGCCTAGATCCAGAGGAGAAATGATAATTTTAGAATAGGGTGAGGAAAACAGTTGAAGAATGTAGGATTATTCGTGACTGAATATTGAAAACCCAAACCCGTGTTTGCAGAGAGAGGATGAAGAATCGTTAATGGTTTCATGGGTTTTGCCAAAGAAGTGAAGAGAAGAGAGGAAGCCAAAAATAAATATCACATATTTTCCCTTTAACCAACACCTTTAAACACAACTGTGGATGAATGAGAATGAGTAACATATGCTGCTGCCTCCTGCATCGTGTGGGCACACGCAGTCAGGTTCTGAATCGATAGAAAGCACTTTGATTCCACTGTTGCTGAGAAACAATGTCTAAAAACATATTCCAGTACAATTTCTATGTAATCGGTTCCTCCTGTCCCATCATGTGTGACAGTGTATTATTATATATTGACAGAAAACATCAATATGGATGATGTTAGACAGTGCGAAGAAAGCATTTTGGTGTGCTGATTTTGTCTTCATAATAGCAGAATTGATCTGTGTTTCGGCTAACTGGGCCACAGCAGCTCAGGGCTAATTGCTGGCATCTACATCGGCATGAGCTGTAATGTGGTGAATGTCAGATGGGATCTGAATTCATAGAAACGTCTCTGTAGCCTAATGATTTTTGTCAATTGCAAATTCATTATTAATCTGATTTGCCCTTCTTTGTTCGGGACTTTGAAAATGATGGTAAACTGTGGTTCACTCAGCATTCAGTAGAGTCAGTATGGTATCAAACACCAAGCTCTGGTTTGCTGACTTTTACTCCTAGCTGACATATAAACTCTTTTCGTGCTTAATGGCTCGGGGAATCAGCATTGTTAGCTGTTTCAAACATTTACTCAAATGATTTCTTTCCTTAGGAACAGTCATTCCCCAAGCCCTCTATCTGTTCCAGATGCACCTTCACATTGTTCCCTAAGTAATGAGGATATTTTCTTCCTCTGCTGCTCTAAATCACAGCAACACCAGGAAGCAATGGAAGGACTTTAGAAATTGATTTGAACCAATCAGTTATTAAGCACAGGCTGCTCAGAAGAGCCTCAGGTTAGTTATGTATGTCACTAAGATAACAATACCTGACAGAGACTTGCTGAGACCCAGCTTGAATCGGGGTTAAGCCTATTGCTGGACTAGGCTGAACTTTGTTTCACCATCTGTGTCCTCATAGAACTAAGGTGGGTGAACCTCTAGCTCTGTTGGCTCAGCAGCACTTATCTTTACAGGGTTCTGTGTCATTTGTAAATCAGAGATTTCTTTCATCCCTAGATGTTTTCCGGCCTCCAGCTGTTTCTACCCATGCAATGTTGCTTGGTTTAATAAAATGCTGATTGGCCGGTAGCCAGGCAGAAAGTATAACTCGGGTGACCATGCAGGAAGCAGAGGCGTGGCAATGAGAACCGGAGAATTCTGGGAAGAGGATCCTGCAGTCTGCAGTCTGACCCAGCTGCAGAGAAAGCAAGATGTGACTGCCTCACTGGTAAATGTACCAAGCCATGTGGCGAACATAGACAAAAATTATGGGCTAATATAAGTTATAAGAATTAGTTAACAAGAAGAGCCTGACATACTGGGCCAATCAGTTTATAATTTAAAAATAATCCTGGTACTTGTTGATATTGAGCACATTTTTCCCTCCTCATTTGCGTCTCCATTGCAATACTGTTATGGATCATCTTGAAGAGGCATCATGACTTTTTTCTCTTACTAAGCATCTGTCATGATTATAACAAACAGTTGGCAAGGCAGCATATGTGTGACTTCCAGTCCATGGGTCACATTCACATCTTTGCTGACAGTTTTATCAAAGCGTGAGTCACATTGCATGAGAACCCAACTCTGTTCCTCAGAGTGACCAGAAGGTGAGGCTCTGGACCTGCACGCAGTACTTGACAATGTGATCTCTTCAGCCTGAGATATATTCATAAGAAAACCAAAACTGACTGTAAATTAACACAACACCTTAACTGATTATTTTTTTAAAACCTTTATTACAAATGTTACCTAGTCAGTCATTTTTCATAGATACAATTTATAAAAGAAGTCATTCATTCTCCAGGCATATTCTCTCCTCTGAGGTATGTGTATTTTGGACCCTTATAA
This sequence comes from Microtus ochrogaster, assembly GCF_000317375.1. Taxonomy (NCBI): domain Eukaryota; kingdom Metazoa; phylum Chordata; class Mammalia; order Rodentia; family Cricetidae; genus Microtus; species Microtus ochrogaster. The sequence goes on along the minus strand of NC_022022.1, from coordinate 44,116,324 downwards.
AATATGGCTAAGGCAGGAAGCCCATAGATATCTATAAGGATGAAAGGGTCACATAAAATTCCAACTTAGCTGATGTGGCTTGCTGAAGTCATACAAAATAGACTAACTTCCTAGTTCATACACCTCAGTGTGGCAAGCAGAAAATTAGACACCTGGCAGCTACAAGTGTTCATGTTTTATGTTTTCAGATATGTGGCCAAGATTTCTTTGTGACTGCCAAATTGTTACCCTAATGTAAAAGGCAAAAAAAAAAAAACCACATTATATTTTTACCATCTAGAAAATCATATTCAATCTTTGCTTTAAAAACATCTTCATTACTAGAGGGGGAGGAATATTTCTTTCTCTTACTAGAATTCCTTCCTCAGATTTTGTAAGGTTGAGATTTGAAAAGAGCAGTTGACAATGCTACTAAACTCTAGGATGGCTCCTGGGCTTTGAAATGTAAATTTTTTTTTTCAGGAAGCCTTTTAGGGCAACAAGTGCATGGCCAGGGAAGGCAGCAATATTTACTGCCTTGATGGGAATAAGTGAGAGCCAACCTTGCATACTGTTTTTATTGCTTTCTTAGTTATAGTACGGTTGTCTGTGACTTTCCCTTAAGTCCTTAGGTTTAACACAAGATGGAAGAAATGAAATTACCAAACATCCAGAGTGGTAGATTAAAATTCTGTGTAACAGTCGCAACTCTAAATGAAACCTAGTGAGACAGAGTGCAGTCAAGCTAAACAAAATCCTAGAAGGACTTAGGCAACCTATACATTTGCCGCAAGGTGGTGTTATATAATTTAATGAAGGAACACCCAAACATGAAGAAGAAAACTAGATCTGAGGTAGGATTAGTTTTGGTGGACAGATGGTCCTGATATTCTGTGTATAACTACAAAAGTAGGATTTATAAAAGTCCTTTTCATTGCTGCTGTCATTGTTCCTTGGGTGTTTCTTTTTCATTTATCATCTTGGTTCATTTTCTGTCCTTTTTGTTTGTATAGCTCAATCAACTGTGATGACGTTTGCTAATAGGGAGAAAAACACATTTGGAAATGTGACCTGGGTGTTTGTTTAGAGAGGTTCTCAACTTTACACACCAATTAATCATCCCCTATCTGTTCCTGTTGTATAGAAAGCTCACCAATGTATTTGTTTAGACTGTTGTGGCAAAACACATTCACAAGTCAGTTTGCAAAAGTTTCATTTCCTCAAGGTTCTGGGCACAACTGGATTTCTAAGAATAATGTGATGCAGAGTAAAAGTCCAGCCAGGCCTGTATCCTGGTCTGAAGTGGCAAAGTAGAGTGGTGTGCAGTGAGGCCTGTAGGGTTTTTACAGTCCTTAGAAGGGCCACAGAGGCTCTCGGGACCTCTTTTCAGTCGTCATGAACCCATCCTAACACACACTAAGTATGGGGTAGCACTGCAAATGGACCCTCTGTGTTGAACACTAGATTACCTCCCTTAGTCAAACAATGAAGGCCAGGAACTTAACTAGACACAGGCAGTCTGGGACCACTGTACCCCAGAGAGAAATGACACAGGAAGATAATCTGCGATAAGTCCCTCCTTGAATTGTAACTTTGTTCTTCAGAATACATCCTGGCTTGGGAGTGTGAACAAGTTTTGAAGAAGACAGAATAGTGGACTGAGATGAGTTACTTCCTGAAGGGACAAAGGAAGAATGCTGGAACAATATGTTCTGGATAAAAGTATCAAATATCAATGAAGAAATTCATTGACTAGTCAAATAAAGTAGAAAAAAAGAAAAATGAGCCCAAACAACCAAAACAAAATAAGATAAAACAGCAGCAACAACAAAATACAATCAAACTTACCAAAGCTACAAAAACAACAAAAATACTAGGCTCATTTCAGATCCAGCATTTTACTCAAAAATATACCAGAAAGGATTATTTTAGGGTCAAGTTAGCAATTTGTTCACCACACCCTAAGGAAACTGATTTGGGATGTTCTTCTGTATATGTGTTGCTTTCTTTGGTTAATGAATAAAGAAGCTGCTTTGGCCTCTGGCAGGGTAGAATTGAGCTAGGCAGGAAAACTAAACTGAGTGCTGGGAAAAAGAAGGCAGAGTCAGGAAGATGCCATGTAGCTGCTGAAGGAAAGAGACCCAGAACCTTACCGGTAAACCATGAGCCTCATGGTAAAATATAAAATAATAGAAAGGGTTAATTTAAGATGTATGAGTTAGTTAATAAGAAGCCTGAGATAATAGGCCAAACAGTTTTGTAATTAATATAGTTTCTGTGTGATTATTCGGGGCTTGGTGGCTGGGAAACAAAAACACAGTCTCCTTCTATAGGAAACTATTTTTCCTGAACCATCAAAAATTTAAACTAAGATAAATAAATCTCTCAAATTTACAACAGCATTTTATGCAGAAAACTGATGCTGGATATGCACAAACCATCCCTTGATGAAACAAAGACAAAGTAGCTGGGCTCTAAGTTATAGATATGCAGCTATATAGATTCTCTTAATCCACAGTCAATGTTGTCAAAAGTAATCTGTCAAGACAGTAAACAATAGACACTATCAGAATATAACTAACATAAACCTTCTGTTATCTTCCCTTTTGATATATATCTCTCTGCCTATCTATTATTTATTTATCAGTCTGTCTCTTTGTCTGTCTATCTATCCATCATTTATCTATTATCTACATCACCTACCATCTGTCTTCTATCTAATCTGCCATCTGTCTAACATCTATCTATCATCTATCTATCTATCTATCTATCTATCTATCTATCTATCTATCTATCATCTGTCTGTCTGTCTACTTACTTCTCTTTGTATCTAGTTCGATAAAGTAGAAACAGGATATTTATTTAACTACTTTTTGTATTAGGTCTATATCTAGGACCTTCAGTATTCAATTTTTTTTTACCAATATTACTAAAAGTTTTGATTGCTGTGGAATGATGCTCTTGTACACTTTAAAAATTTGTCACTCATATTGGTGAAATAAAACACTGATTAACCAGTAGCCAGTCAGAAAGAATAGCTGGGGTGACCAGACTAGGAGAATTCTGGAAAGAGGAAAGGCAGAGAATCAGTCACAATCCAGATACAGAGGAAGAAATATGAGAATGTCTTACTGAGAAAAGGTACCAAGCCACATGGCTAAATATAGATAAGAATTATGGGTTAATTTAAGTTGTAAGAGAAAGTTAATAATAAACATGAGCTAATAGACCAAACAATTTACTACTAATATAAGCCTGTGCTTCTTTGGAACTGAATGAGTGTGGGACCAGGTAGAATAGAAACTTCTTCCAACATCTGTAATGCTGTGGGCTAAATCCTAGAAGATGTGTTCCTTATGTGCCTAAAGTTTTGACTGTCATGGTATTATCATTTATTCTTTTCAGCATCTGTTATTTATGGTTTTCATTCCATATATAATTCTTTGAGGACACACATGTAATAAAGAAGACAATCACTAATATTTTCCAATTTAGTATGCTACATTTAGTCCATGTCATTTCCAAATTTCTCTGCTTTAAATTAATTATTATTCTTTAGTGAAACTGCTTGTAAATTAGCAAAATTGTTTAAAGCACTTAGCATATTGTATTATATTTATGAAAATTCTTTATTGTATACAATACACATTAAATGTATCCATTCCCACTACTTTCCCTAACTCCTTCTTATCTGTCCCTAATTTCTACCCTTTCCCATTTTGTGTCATAACCATGGGTTCTGGGCCAGATTTACCAGGAATGTGTTTCCTGCAGAACAGACCTTAGATCCAACCAGAGAGCCATTGGTAAGAAGCATAACTTCTGCTCAACTAATGCAGCCATGAGCATATCTGGACACGCCAGCTACTACTGCTGATCACAGGGTCCACAGTTGGAAAAGCCTGTTGATGGCCTCCTTTTCCAAGCAGCCTTCACACAACTCTCCAGTTCGATGAATTCTAACAAGCTGGGAAGAAACTTCCTGACAGTATAAACCTGATTTGTTCATGTTCTATAGCAAAACTGTGTGGTGTCATCAGCCATAGGGTCTTGCAGTCAAGGTTGAGGGTTTCTTGTAATAACAAAGCCACATGGAGCCTAGGTCTTTAGAACTCCCATGATCAAAAAGCATGAGGGGAAGTTTCGCACAGTAGGCACTTGGTTTTCCATTTTACAACCTATAACTTTTTAAAGGAGCGTTAGTCCTCTGTATGAAAACTCCAATAAAACACACACACACATACACATTCACCTGCTGTCACTCACATACACATACATGCATGCAAACACACACATAAATATTTATTTGTTTCAGAAACATGAAATTTTCAAGTCACCATATGACCTTTTCACACTTCCTTAGCGTCAATTATTCCTCTCCCAGCTTCTCCTGTGCTCTGCCCTCCCCTCTCCTTCCTTATTCAAATCTCTTTCCTAGTTATTCCACTTTCCCCCCTTCATATGATCTGGATTCTATCCCTTCCATTGACAACTTTCTTCACAGTTCTGCACAATTTTCCTTTCTATTGTCCTGGATTCTACAGGCAGCTCATATTGGGCTCACAGATCTACGAAGGTATGATGTTAGGATCCACATATGAAAGAGAATATGCTATGCTTGTCTTTCAGAGTCTGAGTTACCTCACTCAGTGTAATTGTTTTCCAGTTCCATCAGTTTACCTGTAAATTTCCTAAGTTCAGTTTCTTTCTGCCTTAATAAAGCTCCATTCTATCACCCAAGCTCACTCAATTATGGATATCCAGGGTTTGTATTTCCTGACTATTGTAGACAGAACAACACTGAGCATAGACGGCAAGTATCTCTGCAGCACTTATGTGTCTCTGTCCTGAGGTTCTTTTGTAGATCTACTTTTAGTTGCTTTTTCTTCACCTTACCCTCTTGTAGACTCATATCTACACTGATTCCCCCCCCCCTTTTTTTTTTACAAAATTAGATACTTTTAACTTGAAACTGCCAATCAATGAATGATCTGAGTGAACAGATAGTTCTCAAAACCAGAAACAAAAGTCAGTAAAATGCTTTAAAATGAGCCCCAGGCATCATCACAGTAGACATTAAAACCATTTTGAGATCTCCTCTCACCTCAGTCAAAAAGTCTTTAATGGAGAAAACTCTGAACAACAAATTCCTGCAAGGATGTCGGTGACAAGGAAAGTTTACTCTGATGGATGTTGCAAGGAGGGGGCTGCTTGTTCATCCTGGCCGCTTGGTTAGCTTAGCCCCAAAATAACCACACAGAAACTGTATTAATTAAATTACTTCTTGGCCCACTAGTTCTAGAAGTGTAAACTGGGTAACCACTGTGGAAATCACTGTGGATGTTTCTCAGAAAGTCCAAAGCAGAACTACCAGTGACCCAGCTATGCCACTGCTGGAGATGTCCACAAGGACGGCTCATCCTTGTTCTTTGGCTTCTGTATTCATAACAGTAAGGAAATAAAACCAGCCTGAATAACTACCAAAGAAGGAAAACACAGCATACATACACAGTACAATTTTGCCCGGCTGTAAGGGAAAATGCATGGATCAGGAAAGTATTATATGAGGTGAGGAACAGCTGTCTTAAAGTGTCTAATACATATTCTCTCTCCCAGCTTTTAATGTCTGCACGTATGGAATACGTTTTATGGGCTAAAATAAGGAATGAAAGGAGATAAGAGAGCCTTGCCTAAGATGAAATCTTTGTTACGCCCACTCTCCAAAGACCTGCCCACAGCATTGTCTGAACGTAGCCATCCCTCTGTTTAGAATTCCATTCTCCTGACTATAAAGTGTCTGCACAAAAGCCACAATTTCTATGAAAATTTGACTGTTAAAGATGGTAAGCCATCCATTTCCTCTAAATATGCGTAATGCTTCCATTGTCATTCTTATTGTACTTTTTATAATACAAGTCCTTCTTACAGTGATATTTATGATACCCAGAGGTTTTCCTTTTTGCAAGTAGCCTTTATAGTAAGTGAGAAGAGTCATTTGTTTATTACAAAATCTCAAAAGGCATTGGAATGAATTGATTTATCAAAGACTCAATAATATCTTATTCTAGAGTTATTTCTCAGTTGAAAAATAAATACTCTTTGCTGGGTGGTGGTGGTGCATGCCTTTCCATACCAGCTCTTGGGCAAAGAGACAGGCAGATCTCTGTGAGTTGTAGGCCAGCCTGGGCTGTCTACAGAGCAAGTTCCAGGACAGGTTCCAAAGCTACACAGAGAAATCCTGTCTCAGAAAACCGGAAATAAATAAATAAGAAAGAGAGAGAGAGAGAGAGAGAGAGAGAGAGAGAGAGAGAGAGAGAGAGAAAGAGAGAGAGAGAGAGAAAGAAAGGAGGAAAGAGAGAAAGAAAGGAGGAAGAAAGGAAAGTAATATCCTTTAGTGACTAAACAATTATTGGAAATAAATCTGATCAAAACTGCATCAGAAAACTGATCTAAGTTTAGACAGGGTCAATGCACTTTGCACACACCCTGATCTGAGGTTTCCATGGAAGCTGCATCCAGGCAGAGCATCTGCAGATGCTTGGCTCTTTAAGACCTCACCACATTTGAGAAATAGGCTTTAGTTACTAAGAGACAAAATAAATAGACATGGTGAGCACACCTGAAATTTCAACACCTGGGATGGAGCTCCAGGAGGATCAGGTCCCGAGACCTGACTTGACCCTGCCATGAATTCATTCAAGGTCAGCATGGGGTACAGGAGACCACATCTCAAAAACTGAGAGAAAAATTATCTTGGGCTGTATTTCTTGGTTCTGTTAATATCCATTTGCTACCAACTCCTTTATCTGACTTAAAATCTCTATAGGTCATAGGAAGGACTTTGTGAAAGTCTTGAAAACATCAGCAGACTATAGTTTCCATCAACCACAAGGCTAAGAATCTAAAGTAAGATGCCTACAAAAAACAATCTCCTGTTCGGCCACAAGCTGCCTACCAGCTGTCCCCTCAAGCATATGTGATAAATATGGTGGCTGACAATTGTCTCTTTTTTGTGTTTATCATGTGTCAGGGGAACATGCCCTTCATGGTAACTTCAAACCATGCTACTCTGCCATGGTCACTAACACTTGCCTCAGAATAAAACATCTCTTACTCCATTTGGAGCAGAAGTTCTGATTTACATGGAAACTTGAAGCAGCACTTCCACATTAGAATTCCAAATATAAAATTAAAATAATGTTGAATAATATTTATTAAAGTGTTATCTGTGGGTTCTTAAAATGCATGCAAAAATGTCCTCATCCATACTTGTCAGTGGGTTTTAAAAAATTAATTATGAAAAATAAGGAAATTAATGCATCATTTTGGTTTGCTTTACTGATTTGAATATTTTTAGCAGTTACATTTTTAAAATTTAAAATATGCTCACCATGTGCAATTCTAATTAAATTAACGTATAAAATATGTTGTTTAGCTTACCCTCACAGAGACCTATGCCACTGGCCAGGTGGTGAGCAGAAACAGAAGGCTTGCTAGTGCAAAGCTTCCCTGGGTAGCTAACAAGACCTTATTCAATAAAATTTATAATAGGCTGAATATGTAGTCGGGTGGTAGATTGATTGCTTAGCATACAAAAGGCACCGGGTAATGTCTTATCCCTCCCCATTAAAAGCCAGAAATATTTCCACAGTCTTCAAAGCTCTGTGCTGGCTAGCTTTGAGTCAGTGTGACCCAAGCTGTAGTCATCTGAAAGGGGAATACCACCGTTATGAAATTGTCTCTATAAGATACGGCTGTAAGCAAGCCTGTAGGACATTTTCTTAATTAGTGGTTGATGTTGAAGAACTGAGCCCATTGTGGATGGTACCACTTTTGAGCCGATCGGCAATCCTGGGTTCTATCAGAAAGCAGGCTGAAAAGCCATGAGGGACACGTCACTAAGCAGCACCCTGTGTGACATCTGCCTCCAGGGTCCTGCCTCCAGGGTCCTGTCCTCTCTGAGTTCCTACCCTCACTTTAATGGTTTGCCAGCCTGCTTTATGTTTTAAGGCTAATAAAATTTTTCCTTGAGAACAAGCAAAGAAACAATGACTACTACAGTCTCTGCCTTCCTTGAGTTTTGTAGTTACTTACCTTAAAATGAAAAAGAAAAATGCTGAGAATACAAAATCATCTAAAGTATGGGTGTTGACATACATTGACTACATAGACTTTTAGTTTACTGTAAGGCCTAATACTTCCTTGACTCTACTTTGAATAAATGATCTAGAATTCAAATAAAGAAAGAGTGGTCCAAAACTTTGGCCTGTATTGTGCTAGCTTCGTGGAAGACTTAGCTTGTCCAGACCTCAGTTCCGTATGCTGTGTCCGCTGCTGAATGAGTTAACAGTTGCCTTGATTTAAAGTTCCATGTCTAGAGAGACAGGAATAACCTAAAGATATTCTCAAAAGTCTTTAAAGGGTCTTTAACATTTACAGGAATGTCTCAATCTCCATAAAAGGACCCATTTCAATCGGTGAGTGGTTCAAATGCTCTCACTCCTGGATTGCGCATCTCTTTAGGAGAGCCGATGGTCTCTCAAAGGCAGTATACATAATGAAGTGGAAATTTCAGGGACTTTCTCTCAGAAATAAGGAGCCTCTGAGTGGCCTTCAGAAAATGAGCATGAGCAGAGAGCTGGGCAATAATTAGAAACCCGTTACAATGTGGTCAACTTTTGATTTCCTATATAGATATCTTAGGAAAATACTCCCATAGTATGTATGTGTCAGCATAAAGCTGATAATTTTATACACATGCATATTTACATGTACACTATTATGATCTTATTGCAGTACTTTTGCACTGTGGGTATAGTATGATACTTGAAGAACTGTACCTATCGCATAATAATAAAATGAGGCTATCTGGTTCATCCTATCACCTCTGTTGTGTTTCATGCTATGAATGTGGGGATCTTAAATGTTTCCCTGGCAATCTTTTAACTTATAAGCTTACATTTATTTTTAGTGTATGTGAGTTCCCTTGTGAATGTGGGCACACATAGGCAATGGCGGGTGGGGAAAGGTCAGAGAACAACTTTATGAAGTTGAGTAACGTCCTGCTACCTTTAGCATAGATCAGATTTACTGGGAAAACATTGTGTACTGTTGGGCATCTTGCTGGGTACAATATTGCTTGGAATAGCTACCCTAATGGACAGTGTTTTTCCAAATATTTGTTTTCATTCAAAACCTTTATTTCTACCCTTCCTATGTCTCACTGCTGATGAGTATGTTGTGATTCAGAATCTTACCTAGAATGTTGCAGGGTCAAGATAAAAATGTACAGGAAGTAAAAATGCAAATGTTCACAATAAATCATAACAATAACCACAGTTATAATTATAACCTCTAGGTCCAACAGAACATTGTTCACTAATACAATGACTATTGAGTCCTGTACTCCACATTTTTGCATGCATTGTCTGTTAATCACATAGGAAATTTGGCTCCTACTTTTACTTTTCTACAGATGCAAAATCTGCTACTCAAGAGACCTGAACATCTGAGATAATAGAATAACAATGAAATGGCACATTGGATCTCACAGCCAGGGCTAGCCATCTCTAAATATCAGACATATGTCAAGCAGGAAGTATAATACAACTGGATCATTCCCCATTTCAGGCTGAAAAAGACTAGCTTTCTATCACATGCTAGGCCCTGGGTAAGACTGGGAGGGTATCCATGGAATGACAAAGTCCATACATGGTTTTATTTAACTCGATGGTCATTCTGTGAGATGCTGGTGTTACACAGTAGTGAGGAATGGTGGATAAGTCAGTGATATATACTTTCAAGTAATAGGGAGAAAGAGACAGGACATGCAGAGACACAGGCAAAGAGGAGGCAGTCAGACTCAGAAACTAACAGTTGGGATGTCTTTTTCCCATATATCTGATGTCATATACAAAAGACAGAAGAGAAAGTCTGGCTCTTTTTTTGGTCCTTAATACAGTAACAGTACATGAACTATAGCTTCAAAGATAGGCAAACAGGGAAGTGCTAACTGCCCAAGTAGACAGCTCTGTTGTGCATACATCAAGCTTCATGTGAAACTCCTCTGACATCCTGTATGGTGCGAACCAAGTATTTAACCTTCAGAGATCAATAGAACAAAAGATGTAAAATTTTTCAAATCTTTGTAATTTTTAAAAATAGACAAAACAGTATTTCATCTATGTGTTTCCTTATTTTAGGAATATTTTAACTTAGTTACAGATATGTAAAATTATACAATCACAAATACATTGAAACAGCAAAATTATGTTGAACTTCTGCAAAGCAACTAAAAAATTACAAGCTGAGTAGTCCTTTTCTGGACAAAAATTGTTCATATCAATGAAACTGAACTAGGACATCTTCCATTTCTTGCATGAAATACATTCCTGTGGCAAATTCTTTTTAATAATCTAACGTATAAAAGCATTATGCTATAACAAACATAAAATTATGTAGAGAAAACAATTACAGAATGGTCAAAATCTCATTAAAATTGTGCAAGGAAAATTATGTATGCCCCATTTGCAATTTTTCTTCATAGCAGAGTATCAAATGATTCATAATTTGAGAGCCAACTTTAGTCTTCTCCTAGACCTACTTGACCTTGTAAGTGTTTCTTGATTTTAAAGGATGACATTTAATTAAAACTGCCTTGCTGAAGCGCAGTAATTATCGGTGCAGATAAAAGAGATTTATGAAGGCTAAAACGGTTGGATTGGTTAAAGAAACATGGATTTTTTCCTTACCATTGCATTGTATCATTTACAAGATACAATGTATTATCTGGTTTCCTATCATTTAGAAGCACATCATCTTGCTGGTTGAATTGGCAGCCATGATTGTGGAAGAGGCATTTCAATTAAGCCCAGAGTCAAACAGACTTCAAGAACTCTCTACCTTTATTTGCAGTGCTGTGCATAAAATTATTCGAGCATTACCTGGAAGAATGAGAGCTCATGGAGGGTGAAATCGTACCGAGATCTCCCTCTTTACAGGATGATGTCTTTCTCTTCACAGTCTGTGCTCCTTCAGTGAGTGACATTTAGGATCTTGTATGAATAATCACTGAATTCGGTGCCTGCGTATCTTTAAGGTCCCACGCTAGTACTAAGCCCAAACACACTTTGATCTTTTCATGAGAAAATGATTTTCATTATAAAGGTCAACACGAAATAAGTGATGTTTTTGTTTACTTTAGGAGCTTAGTTCCTCCTTCATTACAATGCCAACTGCACAGGGGCTTCTGTCTGCACAGACTGTCAAAACAATTGAATTATTTTAAAAGATGGTCTATTCTTTACACACAAATGGTTTCAGACTTTCTTGAAAATACTAGTTTTGTAATACGACCATTAATATTTAAAATATTTATTTTCTCAGATTGTTGTGAAATGTGTGTATACATGAGGAAATGATGCATATTGGTTTTTATATGTGTAGTGTATACAGTCCTCTGAGCTTTACTCTACTTTTCCTGAACTGAGATTTCTAGTTATTAGAATTTTGACTCGCTTATTATTTTGTCAGCTGATATTACCATAAAGCAAAATATTAATGCTTTATTTAATATGCTTTTCCTTTATTGACGTTGCGTTATGGCTGTGCATAATGTCTAGCTGTAACAGACTCTTCTGTCAGTACAGTGTTTCATAATCATTTCCTGCTGACATCAAGAGAGCAGGTGTTTAATGCTGGGAGTTCATGTCCACATAACAGTGAATTTCTTTGTCCTTGACGTATTTAATGGACAGATTTGGAGGATCCTCTAATGATAAAGATGACAAATGTATTTAAAATAACCTTCTCTAATTGTGTCCTTTCTTATCTCAATAAAATGAACATATATCATTTTTTTCTGGGTAAAAATGTCCCAGTTTATAACTATCATCCACACTGATTTAGAGATAGAAAGAGCAAACATCATTAAAGTGAAATTCTGGGGGTTGGCTAGCCTCATAGTGTGTGCTCATTTCCGACAGGGCCAGCCTTGATTCCATTTTACGATCTCTAGGAAGATAAACTCACACCCTCAAAGAGCCTTTGCTTGATCTTATGAACATAATCATGACGATAACAGCAATGGAGGACTCAATGAAGGTCTTCATATGAGCAATAATATGCCTAAGCCTAATACAAATTAATATTATAAAGAAAGTTGGTGTAATACACAGTTGTAGCCTAGCTCCTGGACGTGGAAGCAGAATAGCCATCCTCAGATCCATAGGGATCTTAAGGCTATCCTCAGCTATATGAGGACCTGTCCCAAGGAAACTATTTACTGAAGAAAGATTGGCTTAACATTCAGGGCAAGCCTATCTCTCACATACCTTTGTGTAAAAGAAAATTAAAAATAGAAGGAATTGTATAATGTGGAAAGCTTCTTCTTGAGCGGATTCACATCTCCACTTGCTACCATCGAATAGAAGGCATACCATGGAATACTTTAGCCGGAATGTATTTTCACCTGGTTTTTCACTGGGTACCATATACCAGTGGATGGGCCCATATAATTTCTACTATTCAAATTTTTTAACCACATTCATAGAAACAAGCAACTCTTGGCAACCAAGTTTCCTTTTCCTTGTTGCTACTCTGATGAAAAATGAAAAGAAGATGCAACATCAGATGGCAAATTATGATCAATGTTCTGTGTTAGAATTTATGGCTGTTTTTCTGTTTCAGATTAGTATTTTGAAAAGTAATTAGAGAAATTAAAATTCCTTCTTTATAGGGGAAGCCAAAGGCATTAAAGCAAGAAAACTTATTTAATAATCTTTTTATCCCATTATTCTTCAGAAATAATTGTACCATTTGTTCTTTTATGGTTAAAGGAAGATAATACAGAAAGTTGATGGGAATTAGGAGGAAGGAGGCAACTAATAACAAGATTTTATAACAGACAGAAGTTCGGGAAATCATTGAGGAAGAAAGGAGGGAAGGTAGGGACAGGAGCTTCAGAAAAAGGATGAAGACACGTGCAGAAATGTACACAGCTGGAAGAGGAAGTCATGAGTCAATAAAATAGAACTGACCAGATCTGGCCATGGAAAGAGGGAGTGTTCCTGTAGTACAAGGGACATTTAACTAAGAGCTGCACACAGATGACACTGAATGCCAACTGTGAGTCAAGAACACTGAACACGCAACTCTGACAGCGCAAATAGATGCATCCTACCATCTTCATCTCATGGAAAAACTGAAGTAAACAGAACATGCTCTTGCAATAATGGGCCATCAGATATTACGAAAATTAATGTCTGATAACTTAACACACGGGTTAAGAAAAGAATAGGAAAAAAAATTAGTGCTTCTATTAAGAGAGTGTCCCCCATCCACTAAAATGTTCAGCTATCCCTTCTGTATTGTATTTGTTACTACCATTTTAGATTTGATGATACTGACATTAAAGAATGGAATATCATCTAGAAGTCACAAATCCCTGTTATCGGGAATAGAAGAATATCCAGAGGCAGTTGGAGACAAATCTCAGCATAGTCCCATTATACTGCATGGCTGTTGACCCGAGGTTGGTATACGGTAAACTATACCACTATGGAAGGGCTCTGCTTTCCACACTGTGATGGGTCTGCCTCAAAGGAAGATGAAAGAGCAGACATATCTGGTGTTCTGTTTGAATCCTGGCCATGGGACAGTATGGGACATGTTTTCAGTCACAAATAAAAGTCAAATTATTGGTAAATTTGTCAGAGACTGAGAGACAATACTAAATAGATATAATCTTCTGCGAGACACAGTGGCCAGCAAGTTTGTTTGTTTGTTTTTTGACACGGGTCAATATTCTACTATTATATTCCATGGCATATTCAGATGTTTCTTTGAAGAACCATAGCTACTTAGTGTGGAAGCGATAGATGTGCCTTCCTGACCTGCAGAACACTTGTGTGAGTGAGAAGCTATAGACTGTTTCATCTAGACCCTTCAAAATCAGGAGACTCTGTTTAGGCACTGGGTAAAAGCCTCAGGAAGAAAGACAATGGGAAAACTATCCAGTGTGAATTCACACTGAAGTTGGATTTAATTTCCATGTGGAGAAGATGCCAGAATTAAGGATATTCATTTACTGTAAAAATCCTAGTAGGCAATAAGGACAGTATGTCTCCCAGAAAAATGGCAATTAAAGAGGAACAAGAACTCAGTAATGACATGATATAGATAAAACTTATCCTTCCATAACTGAATACACCAAGAGGAACTGCTTCAAACTCTACAGGACAAAGAGAAAACCAACTTCACAGATCTGAAGAAGCTACACAACATGGGTATGAGAAAAACATCAAAAGATGAACTGGGGGAAAGTCCTGTGCTTTTATAGAAGATAAGAAGAACTCCTGCCTCCAAGGGGGAGAGAGGTCAGTGCTATGGACAGATGGGCCTGGAACTCAGAACTGCAGCTCGCCGTTCCTGTGCTTTATCCCAGTGACAGTACTCGGGGAAGGAACCCTCTGCGTTGCCTTTGCTCTTCTAGATCAGACATGAGATGAAGGCTAGATTAGCTGCACTACAAGCTTTCACAGGGAGCAGAAGAGAAGCTGACACCTAGACATTGTCAGTGGCCCAAATCTATGATTGGGCACACAGTCAGCACATGAGCCGTGCTGTCATGGTTCGGCAGAGCGTGGGTATGAGTGGTTTTAGATGGGGAGTGCCAGAGTCAAGTCTGAGCACTGCACAGCAAATGCAGTAAAGTGAGGGAGAGCAAGTGCTGGGCCAATGATGAGCCTAAGCTGAAGCCTCCATGTTTGTAAATAAGTGGAATGGGCCTGACAAAGATGGTTCACCCACTTTGTGTCAGAGTGTGGTGTGCAGCTAGCCAGAACAGCGATGTTACTGTCTTATCGCAGCACACACTGACTGACGAGTTTTGATTGATCCCTGGCGTCTGTAGGAGGAAGTGTGCATATGCACACTCAACTCACTGTTTATTGTCATAGCTGAATCAGAAGCATTTTCAGACAAACACACAGGTAACTCACTTATCCTTAAGCACATCACTTTATCCCAAGCAAAAACAATATGGATATGATGATGAAATTATATTTGGGATAATAAGAAAGCCGTCTTTTCTGAGATTTTGTTAAAATTCCCTAATTCTCCAAATTGGATCGCATCACAGTCTGACTGTTATTTTGATCCCAAATGGCTAGAAACTTGTAAGTTTCATCTCTGCTTTCTCACTTCCTGATCACATTTGTGTCTGCTTGCTTCTTAGTACATCTAAGGAAAGGAAGTTCATCTATGTAGCATGTCATCACTGCCTCAAGTCCTGACCACTGTAAAGACCTGAAGTCCGACTTGGTTTCTGGCTACTCAAGCTATATTTAGAACTACCTGAGACTCACAAAGCTAATGTAGTGAGCTCCTACCTTTCTCTTTTTCTCTCTCTCTACCTGTCTTCCTCCCTCTCCCTCACCCCTCTCTCTTTCTCTCTGTGTGGGCCTGTGTATGCATATGTTCTCAACAAGTTGGAAACCGTGTCTTTCAAGCCGCTTGGATGGTCTGAACCTCTTACAGGCAGATGACTGATCTCTCTGCCTCCAGGCAATGACGTTTTTCTGAGCTTCTCTATAGAGTTCAACTGGTCTGAGATTGTCTCTCAGACTTCTTACGGGCTCATGTGCACATAGGGAGGGAATGGCCAAGAGAATCTGGTCAGTTTTAGGAACTTCCTGAAGCCTGTGAATTATGCATTCCTTGAATTAAATGAACTTCCCTACAGGACAGCATGTGCCACCTCCCTTAGAGTGTTCTTCAAATCAGTGTGGATCCCTTCAAGGCAGGAGGGTTTGTCTCGGGGGAAATTACTACATAACAGGTATGAACAACGTTTTTCATTGAAGATAGGCCCTTTCAGTTGCAAAATGAAGAGTTCTTTATTCTGGACTTGCAAAGAATAAAATAAATATAGTATCAGTCCTACCACCCATCTGAAAAATCCATGTGGCGTTTCTAATCTTCACTGATTAGCTAAATAGGTATAGAGTACATGATCATCATTTGTGATTTAAGAATGCACGGATAAGAATTTATTACTAATTATAATTTTATAAATGGCTATTAAAATATTCTCAAGTGATAGGTCATTTTTTAAAAACATTCAGTTACTGTTTTGATGGGCTTTCTAAATCCAGTCTCCAATAGCTACAATAGACCATTATCAAAGACCTGCCATATTTCTGAAATACCTCATACCTTACCTACTGCCTAAAGTAAGTTCTCTGATAAAATACTCATCAAAGGGATAAATGATCCTTGTTTTCATCCAATGGAATTTTATCACAATTATATTACTGCTACTTTTAATTAGCTGATAGAATTAATTCCTATAATATCTAAATAAAGAATCATGACTAAAGTCAAATCTCAATTGACGTTTCTTCATTTTTATACTAATTCGTATATAATGATGGAAATCATAATATTTGGGCACATTTTACCATGACTAATCCTTCAATCTTGTCTCTGTCATACGCCAGAAAGTAAATTTCTGAAATTTACTTTCCTAAAGACTACCAGCTAATTCATTAACAATCTCTATATTTAGGTAATGGAAATATGTAATAATGGGTTTAAATAAAGCCACCTGTCTCTCTGTATCTGTTTAGGAGCTCCAGGCATTGCTTAATACTATTGGAGACTTATAATCTACTATTCTATCTCTATTTATCTTCTTGTAAAGGCTTATGATTTGTGTGTTTTAAAAGTTTAGTTAAATAATTTTTTCTGTATTTAGTCAAAATATAGCCAGTGTCCAGATGGTTGGGTTTAAAGAAAGTCTCCATATATGCTTTTAAGGTCAGATTTAGCAGAAAACTCAGCTTCCAGGCTGTCTGTCCTGTGATATTAATATATTTTCTCTCTTGAATGTAAATTAAGAAGAATCACTGTCAAGATGTTCCTAGGTTAAGATACAGAGACACATACATTCTATTTTTGAGAAGACTGCTTCTTAGAATTTAGTGGAAGAATATGCGCTAAAATAATTGAACTTATCTGTTCTACACGATGGAGATACTCTTTTTCTCAACTTTAAGGTGTTTAGTTAAGTGTTTTATTAAACATATATGTCTTTCATGTGGGAACTGCACATAATTTTATTTACACCCTTGGGTCAGATGGTGACTAATAACTTTAATTCCATTGTATTTGTTCATCGGAACTCTCATGCACCATGTTTCCTGGGAATTCACACTTGGGGGTTCTGACTTCTCCCTGAACAGACCGCAAAGCTGACATCACTATTGCCCAGGAACTAGTCAATCTGGCATTTTTATGCAGCACAGAGAGTCGGTTATGAAGCCACCCTAAGTAGGGTGATGTGTGTGCTGAGGGGTTTGCTATGGAGGCTCTGGCACTTATCCTACAGGCTAACAAATTACTCTGTCACATTTCATAGATTCTACTAGAAGACACAAGGATTCTAGGTGAGAGGCCAAGTGTGTATTACTCACAACACACAAAAAAATAAACAAAGCAAAAATATAAAAACCCAACAACAGTGTAAGCCTCAAAATATTTGCTTTTTTTTCCTACCTAATTGACAGGAAAGGGATTTAAGGGAATGTCCACAGCTCCTGGCTATAGGGCGCCAACCTTCCTCATGTAAGACAGCATGCCTGCTTTCCATCGTAGGAGCACTGGCTTTGTCTTTCAATGGGGTGGATGCTAAAGTATTATGGACAACACAGTCTAAACCAAAGAGCAGCTTATTTGACACCAGTGAGAGGTCCAAAAACAAAATAATTATTGAGTCATCTCAATAAAATTAATCCTGTTTCCTAGCCTTTTTTTTTTTTTTTTTTTTTTTTTTCGAGAGACAGGGTTTCGCCATAGCTTTTTTGGTTCCTGTCCTAGAACTAGCTCTTGTAGACCAGGCTGGCCTAGAACTCACAGAGATCCGCCTGCCTCTGCCTCCCGAGTGTTGGGATTAAAGGCGTGCACCACCACCGCCCTGCTCCTAGCCTAGCCTATTTTTGATGAAAACCATTAGACCATTATCCTGACTACTCTGCTTGATCTGTCTGACAGAGACTGGGGCCATATCTGTTCAATTTTGTTCTTTGAGCTAGTCATCCCTTTTCCAGACAATAAGATTTTAAGTTCTAAACTCAGTCATAATAAGACCTTAAAAGAAGCTGTCACAAACCCACCATGGTTTATTTTTAAATGCCATATTTTTTTTCTTACATTTCAACCTTATTACTAATATCTGCCCCAGAGGCAGCAGAATCCATCAATAAATTTGAATAATCATGTCTAATTCAACGAAATTCTGTGACGGCATATAAAGTTGCCCTCAGTGCAGTGGTTTCTCTCAGGTCTGCTCTGCTCTTTACAGAAACTGTGTTGTGAGTGTTGACTCTAAAATGTGTGATCTAGTCAGTGACCACTTGCATTTATCAAGAGCTCATCGAGTGCAGGTTGGGTGGAATATGAACATGTATAAGAAACCACCAATCAAAATGCAGGAAGTCCAGACAAGCCTGCACTCAGGTCCACATAAGTTCCCAGCAACACACAAGACCACATCCAAGAGTAGTTGTGAGATTTCTCTATCTTTCCTAGGCTCATGGCTCTATAATAAACTATTCACATAATACAATTTTAATTTCAAATGTCCCTGGAAATCCAAATTGAGCTCTTATGATATTGAAATCTGCCTTTCCTGATGTCTGTATTTTTCTGAAGCATATTTCCAGATTCTATAGAATGTACCTTTTATGAGTTCCTACTGAGAAACAAAATCGTGTATAATACAAGCTCTCAGTGGTTTTGTCATTATTACAATAAACATTAGGTAGGTGGCACTAATATTTTCATTCTTACATGGGAGATGAGTGCTAACACTAAAACAAATAACTTGATAGAAAATAAAAACAGCCCGGTGCTTAGCAGATGGCCGAGTGGACGATGTTTTCCTAACATGTAAAAGGTCCTCAACGGGGCAGCATATTGTGTCACTACGATGCTGTGGGCCCTTGAATTTGTGAACATAATATGTATAATATCTTGTACCCTAACGTAATTATTGTACTTTGTATAAAATATTTGAGGGGAAAAATAAAAATCCAAGTTTCCACACACATGAGTGAGACCATCTTGGTAATATTTCTTAAATTTCATTCCTCCCGGGCATACATGCATACTGTTTAAGCTACATTAGACATATTAAAATGCTTTATATTTCACATTCTTGAGGGAGAGGTATTTAAAAAAAAAGACTCGTTTGTTGTGCCAGGCTAAACTGCAAATTTTGCATTTACAGATTACTTTGGATGAAATTATGTGATATCTTTGTTGCTTAAAGTCTGCTTTCTTGATACTTCCCAAGCAGAACCACACTGAAAGAAGACAGTTTTAAAAGCACTTCAAGTACAAGACTAGGTGGTTGAATGAAATTTTTGATAAAGGCAAGTGTGGTAGTGAAGAAACAAGTGACACCAATTTGGAACAAAATTTTTGCTAACTAAATTAAAATTATCCAAATGTACTGTTTCCTTATGTGATACATTAATAATAAAAACACTTTAGAGGCACTTGGAAAGCCTTAAATTGGAAGATGACAAAATTTCCATTCTGTAACTCAGTGAAAATCTGATGCAATATTCTTCATGATCTGCCTGCAGTTTCAGACAGCTTCAGTTACTATGAGTAATGGTAACCATAGCAACATGACAGGGAATAATTAATGAAGGGAATTCAACTTCAAAATCAGAAACACATTCTCAATTACAAATATTAGAATAATAACAATGCCTCATGCCTCTTCCCACCTTCAACTTTGCTTAAATAGCTCTTCTGATTAATAATTGTGATTTTGTTCTCATATATATGACACACACATATGCTTATATATGAGAAAGAAAAAAATAAGTGAATTTGTCATATTATTAAGTCTATACAAACTGCCTAAATAGCTGCAAATAAGAGAAAACGTATTCTCTTTTTTTATCTCTTTCACAACCATCAAGGGTTTGGCTTTTGAAGGTAATCTGTCAAAGTGTTAGCTCAACTTGGCTGTAGAGTTTCTATCTGTCATAAACTAGTTTTATGACCTTGGTCATTTATTGACTCTTCTAACCATCTAATTTTCCAGCAAAAATAATATTGCTGATAATAATGTTACCTATGATTGTATTTTAGAGAAAGCAATCTGGAAGTAAAGTAACTATTTTAGTGACCACAAGGGAAGAATAAACTCTCAATGAATGTCAATAGATTCACTAACAAGCATAATTATCAAACATGTCATGCATTCTTCTTGCTCTGTGAGGGAGCAGTAAATGGGCCAGAAATAATTATTTACCTAAAAAAAATCAAGCTTTTGGATAAATAATAAAGATGTAAGTAAACTAACACACAAAGATGCAATTTCTGGATTGCTGAGTGCAAAGAAGATTAAAAATAAGCATCAGATGTGGTGATATCAGTGAGAAGTGAGTTTAGGATTGTGGGTAAGGGGCTCTCTGGGATCTGACCTTTAGAAGGAGGAAGCAATGTGGCGGACAAGAGGGAA
Organism: Microtus ochrogaster; assembly: GCF_000317375.1. NCBI lineage: Eukaryota > Metazoa > Chordata > Mammalia > Rodentia > Cricetidae > Microtus > Microtus ochrogaster. Next base: position 44,095,806 of record NC_022022.1, on the reverse strand, counting down.
GGTGGGTTTCTGGTAAACAGTTAGACTCCAGGTCACACTGTTCCACACAATGACTGCTCCAACTTCAGCACCATGAACTCCATCAGCATCACTGGTTATTCATCTTTTTTCTAGTTGGATAAGCGTTCATCAAAGTGGTCAGGAAGGCCTGGTCTTTCTCTGACACAGAGGAGAAAATGGTTATCAGAGGCAGGTGGTGGGCACAGTAAATGAAAGATTTGGTCAATCTGTGTGAAATCCTGCCCCTTAGGAAGAATGACTCCTTCCATCCACTGTATTATCAACATGATTATGGCCAGCACTGTATACATGAAGCAGCTAAGAGGACATTCATTGTTAGCTCAAAGAAAGACAACATTTTCTTTACTGTATATGATAATTATTATGATTTGATCACTCTCTTTTTGAAATACAACTTTCCTTCTATAAATACATGAAACTATGGTTTGTTAATTCAAAATAAAATAAAACAATTCAGCAACCTCACACAGCTCAATTGCAGGCTCCCCCAGTCAGAATAGTAGATGACAGGCCCCCTGTCAGCCTAACTGTCCCACTCATTTGATTCTGTTCCCCAAGACTCATTCCACACCCAACCCTTCCACCTCATTGCCAGTCTTAAGGTCAGGCCCATTCCCCAAACTGGGGGAACTCCTGATGCTCAGGTGCTGGCCATACCAGTTAGGAGAACAGAGACAATCCTTGCTGCAACAAAGGTCAAACTAATTCACAGAAAGTCAGCACCCAACTTGGACAAAGACTACTTACTAAATCAGAGTTTACATAAGCCAGCAGAAATCCAGGCCACAAAGAATAGGAGTTTAAAATGAAAACAGAAACCAAAGAATGAAGCACCCATCTAATAAAGACAAACTCAGAAATCAGAATCCAGGTGCCATTGTAAGAATACAATCAACAACAGCCAGGGTAATGAGACACCACCAGAGCCCATCCACCCTACAAGAGCAAGACATGAACATTTCAATGTCTCCCACAGGAAAATGACCTTAAAACCAAATTTAGGAAGATGAGAGAGATCCTTAGAGAGGAAATGAAAAACTCTCTTCAAGAAATCAAGGGAAAAAAAAAACAAAAAGAAAATGTGGAAGAAATCAGTAAAGTCCTTAAAGAATGCCAAGAAATTTTTTAAAAAAGAAAAGAAAAAAAAACAGGTAAAGGAAACTATTCAAGACTTAAATATCTAAACACAAGCAATAGAGAAAGCACCAACTGAGGGAATTCTAGAATTAGAAGATCTGGGTAAATAGACAGGAGCTACAAACATAAGCATCATTAACAAAATAAAAGAATCTTAGGTGTTGAAGATAAAGAAAATGTTAAAGCTAAAAAAAAAATAAACTGTGAACACAAAACATTCAGAAAATCTGGGCCACTATGAAAAGATCAGATCTAAGAATAATAGGGATAGAAAGAGAAGAATCCCAGATCAAAAATCCAGAAAAATATATTTACCAAAATCACAGAAGAAAAATTTCCTAACCTAAAGGAGTACCTTACTATAAAGACATAAAAAGCTTACAGAACACCAAGTAGATGGGATCAAAAAAGAAAGTCACCATGCCACCTAATAATCAAAACACTAAGCATACTGAACAAAGAAGGAATATTTAAGGCTACAAGGGGAAAAGGCCAAGTAACAGAGGAAGACATATTAGAATTATACAAAACTTCTCAGCAGAGACTCTGAAAGGCAGAAGGACCTAACAAGTTGTCTTGTAGACTCTAAGAGATCATGAACACCAGCACAGACTCAGCAAACCTTTCAATCAGTAAATATGGAGAAAGAGAGATATTTGATAACAAAGCCAAATTTAAAAACTATCTAGCTACAAATCCAGCCCTACATAAGGTACTAGAAAGAAAATTCCAACCCAATTAAGTTAACTACACCACAAAACACTGGCAATAGATAATCTCAAGTTCAGCAGAATTCAAAGAAGGGACACACACTCCACACACACACAATACCATCACTAATAAAAACAACAAAATAACAGAAATTAACAGTTACTGGTCATTGATATCTCTCAATATCAATGAACTCAATGCCTCAATAAAAAGACATAGGCTAATAAAATGGATACAAAAACAGAATCCATCATGTTGTATATAAGAAACACACCTCAATATCAAAGAAAGACATTACCTCAGAGTGAAATATTGGGAAAATATTTCCCAATCAAATGGATCCTAGAAGCAAGTCTACTGTAGCTATCCTAATATCTAAAAAAAAAAAAATAGACTTCAAACCAAAATTAATCGAAAGAGCTGGAGAAGGACTTTTCATACTCATCAAAAGAAAAATCCACCAAGATGATGTCTTAATTCTGAAAATCTATGCCCCCAAAGCAAGAGCACCCATATTTTAAAAACAAACAAACAAACAACAACAAAATTACTAAAGCTTAAATCACACATCACAACCCACACATTAATAATGGGAAATTTCAAAACACCACTCTCAACAATGGATAGGTCATCCAGATAGAAACTAAATAGAGAATAATGTAACTTACAGACTTTAGGAATCAAATGAACCTAACAGATACTTGAGAAAATTTCAACCAATAAAAAATGTATCTTACGGTCAGCACCTCATGGGACCTTTTCCAAAATGAATATGAATATATTCAGTCACAAAATAAGTTTCAGCAGATACAAGAAAACTGAAATAATCCTCTGTATCCTATCAAGCCACTATAGATTAAGTTAGATTTTAACAACAACAACGGAAATATCAGAAAGCCAACAAATCCATGGAAACTGAACAAGTCTCTACTTAATTACCAATGGGTAAATAAATAAATATAGAAAGAAATTAAAAACTTCCTAGAATTCAATTTAAAATGAATGTACAACCTACACAAACTTAGGGGACACAATGAAAGTGGTGCTAAGAGAAACGTTCATAGCACTCAGTGCCTTATAAAGAATTTGGAGAACGCTCACAATAGCAAATTAACAGCACATCCAATAGCTCTAGAACCAAAAGAAAAATGTACCCAAGAGGAGTATATGGCAGGAAATAATCAAAGTCAGGGCTGAAATCAATAAAATAGAAACAAAGAGAAGAATAAAAAGAGTCAGTGAGACAGAGTTGGTTCTTTGAGAAAATCAACATGATAGACAAACCATAATTCAAGCTAATTAAAACACATACAGAGAATATCCAAATTAACAAAACCAGAAATGAAAGGGTGACATAACAGATATGAGGAAATCCAAAGTATCATTAGATCATACTTCAAAAAATTGTATCCTTTATTTTTTAAAGAACAAAATTTGAAAAACCAAACTAAAATTGGAAAATCTAAAAGAAATAGACAAATTTCTTTTTTTTTTTTTTATTTTTCGAGACAGGGTTTCTCCGTAGCTTTTTGGTTCCTGTCCTGGAACTAGCTCTTGTAGACCAGGCTGGCCTCGAACTCACAGAGATCCACCTGCCTCTGCCTCCCGAGTGCTGGGATTAAAGGCGTGCGCCACCATCACCCGGCGACAAATTTCTTGATAGATACCACTTACCAAAGTTAAACCATGATCAGATAAACAATTTAAATAAAATCATAAACCACAGGGAAGTATAAACACTCATTAAAAGTCTCCCCATAGACAAAAATAGCAGGGCCAGATGGTTTTAGTTCAGAATTCTTCATGACTTTCAAAGAACTAATACCAATACTCTTCAAATTATTCCACAAAATAGGAACAAAAGGAACATTGCCAAATTCATGTTAAGAGACCACAGTCACCCTGATACCCAAACCACACAAAAACTCCACAAAGAAAATTGCAGAGCAATTTCCTTCATGAACATTAATGTAAAATATACTCAAATACTTGCAAACCAAATCCAAAAACATATAAAAAAGATCATCCACTATGACCAAGTAGGCTTCATCCCAGAGATGCAGATAGAGTTCAACATATGAAAATCTGTCAATGTAACCCACTTTATAAATAAATTGAAAGAAAAACACCAAAAAACACAACATACAAAACCACATATTTATTTCATTTGATACTGAAAAATCCTTTGACAAAATCCAACACCTATTCATGATATAAGTTTTGGAGGGATCAGGTATGCACGGGACATATCTAAATAAAACAAAGATAATTTACTGATAATCAAATGGAGAGAAATTAAAAACAATTCTACTAAATCAGAGACAAGATGAGGCTTTCCACTGTCTTCATAGCTATTTAAAATAGTACTTAAATTTCTACTTAAAGAAATAAGACAACAAAAGGAGAACAAGGGGATGTAATTTGACAAGGATGCTCTATCCCTTCCATTATGTCAGTATTTCTAATTGAGGCCCTCACGCTGTAGCTCAAGATGGCCTGAAATTCAATCTTTACCTCAGAGTAGCCTCAAACCCATACCAATCTTCATGCCTCGGCATCCCCAGTGCTGGAGATGCAGACATGCTGTACCACACCTTGTTTGTGTACTGACATTTAGACTTACACTTTGGTCTCTCTATCTCTTTCTTTCTGGGTCTCTATCATATCGCTTTGGTGTCAACTTTAATTACTTTTGTCATTTTCATATATCCACATATTTTTGACATTTTCATGCAAATTAAATGTATAGTTATTAAGTTTAGTTCATTATTATAATACCAGGGAAGCAGTATCTAGAAAAGGAATCATTTTCTCTGCTTACAAGTGGTTTCTGTGAAGCCTGAAGAGCTGAGTTCAATCCTGGGGATCTTCATGATATAAAAAGGAAAAGAACTGACTCCCATGGTGTACATGTATACATGCGTGTGCGCACACACACAGATACAACTGCACACAGACACATGAAAACTAAATAAATAGGGCCTAAAAATTGCTTCGGTGTTTTACATTTTAAAGGAAGAGCGGCAAAAATTAAGCAAACTCTGCAGATGTGATGGGGGAAACTGAAGATTTCAACTGGAAACAGACAGTAATAGGCATGCATAGCATGTGATAATTAAAATGATTGTCAAGTCCTCTCTGATAATATTAAAATATAAACTGATGTCAACATAGAGGGGAAAAGTTAACCAGAAGCTTTGGGCTGTGGTTGGCTGTTAGGAGAAGGATTCCGGCAGGGCTGGCACAGCCCTGGAGTTTAGCTGTAGGGGAGGCTGCCTTGCTTAGTGATTAAGAAGAAGCCCATGTGGCTGACAGGCGTGAGTGAGAATGGATCAGTGTCCAGGAGTCTGGAACCCTTGCATCAAGCAAGCAACATTCATCCATCTAAACATGTGCAGTTTATTACTGCTGACGGTGTGATGAACTGCTACCGCAGCCACTATTTATTTTCTTATTTTCGTTTTATTGAATATTTGCCGCGCACTGCACCCCTGTGTCTGCGCTCTGTGCCCTGGCACCAAGTTCGTGAGCTTCGGGCAAGGGGGCTGGAGGTTAAAATACAAAGACAGAGAGACAGCGACGAGTCATCCTTGAATTACCCCAAAATGCCCCCTTTATTGTATTCAGGGTCAGATTATATAGAGATAGCCACGCCCCGGCCAAACCCACCAGAAACCACTCTCCTGCCATCAGGAACTCCTGAAGGTCTGGTGCTCAGAGCAGCTGTAGCCCTCAGATCAGGGGATTACAGGAAATTCAGGATCTGAATTTCTCACTGCTCCCAACAAATATTTTCTCCTGAGTTCGACTTGTGAGACATTATTCTTTGCTAGCATGAGGGCATGTGCATGTCTGTATTGAAAAAATCCCCATCAACACACTTGTCTTTTTCTAGACTGTGTAAATATTCACAACCTTCATACTTATTACAAATATATCTTATCAATACTGCTTTCCTGGGATCAATTAGCTTTTGATTTTTTTTTTGGATTTTTTGTTTGTTTGTTTTGTTTTTGTGTCAGTGGAAATTGAAAGACAGGTAAACTAGTGTTTCAATTGTTCTTCCTTTACTAGTAATAAGTACATGTGATATGTACTTTCTATCATTTATGGAAAGCTTTCTCTTAAATGTTGATAGTAATTTTTAGTCTATAATTGATTTTGTAGTTTATGTGGTTGTCATTTGCTTAGCAATGCTGGACACATCTACCATATTCAGTTGAATGATAACTTGGAAAGAGAAAAGCATTCAGTGTGTTTTGTATGTTTGTTATTTTCCATTGCTGTAATTCCTCATGTGATGTCCTAATTACTATATACCCCTTTTCTTTAGAAATAATTATCAAAAATTTTGTTCTGGATATGTTCTATCCTGGCTTCCAGTTGATTTTTTTCCTGTTTATTCTCTTTTGTTTTTGTTGAAAAAAGTCTACTTAGGATTTTTGAGGAATAACAACAGGTATTATTAACTCCTGCACAGGATTACGGAGGGGGGGGGGGCTTTGTTAATTGAAAGGAGCCAGACCTTATAAACTAGCTGGGTCTTCATGGCAGTCTTCATCCCATCTTCACCTTGAAAGACAAGTCCAAAGGACTTTTGCTTTGGTTCTTAATAAGAAAGAATTTTCTGGAGGTCCAACAGAAGGACTGACTTAGAGCCCAGTGTCTGCTCATCTCTGGAATATTGATGGCGCCAGTGTTTGGTGCCTCGTGGTGACTGTAATGCTTATTGCTTTTGTTGGCAATGAAAAGTAGTGATTGACACTGGTTGTTCACTGGCATTAGGCTTGTCCTTCTCACAAGAGTGCTTGGAGCACTGCTGTTTCTGGGGCAGGGATGTGGTCACGAGAACTTTCAGGGTCTGATTATTGACAAGGAGCCATTGTGAAGGCAAGAGGTCAACCACATCCTCATTGAATTTGCAACCAGAGATTGAGGAGTCCTTGCTTTGTGCACATACTGGGGCTGGCTATTTGTGCTCATACTTGCCTAGGAGTGGTGAAGGGCAGAGTTGAACATTGTTCTACATGGGATGCTGGGTGAACATAGGAAGGCTTCAAGTGACCACACTGATGGTTTATAGAAGCATGGGATTTAATAGAAAAGGGAAGAAATACAGAGATTGGGCACATATATCTGAGGAAGCAGGTAGGTGGTCTTGCTTAGGACAATAAACTAATTACTCGTTGCTATTTCAATTCTGGTCTTGCACCTGGCTCTCAAAAAGCTGTCACTGTTACCACCTAAGCAATGATTTATTCCTGGGCTGGGGCTGCTGCTCTGGAAACAATCATTCCATCATGGCCCTACCCCTCATCCTGGGAGGATCTGCTCACCAAGGCTTGCTGTTGCTTGGAGGCAGGTAAGATGTCATGTCATAAAGACATTTATCAACCTTCCTCGTCTTTCCTAAAACTTAGAGGACCAGCAAAAATGGGTGACTAAGGAAGACACACTAAGGAGGCAAAATAACACAAAGGACAGAAGGGCATTCCTTTTTTTTTTTTTATTTTGTTCTGTTCTCTGTCCTGCTTTGTATGAAAAACATTACCAAAATGAAATTACTATATTAATTTTCTTCATTGTTCATTTTTCCTATAAATGCAGCTGAATAGGATGTTTTCTGAGGTCCTCTCTCTATAAGTGGAGAAATTAAAAATTCACCACTAATTAAACTTGTTTTATCCTGAAATAAAACTTCTCACAAAATAAGAACAAAATATTTCATAATATTTTTTTAAAAAGAAACATATAGTAATTAGGCCATTAATTGAGGGATTTTAACAAATAAAAACTAAGGCTCAAAGCATGAGGAAAGTTTATTTCTTTCCGTGTTATCATCCAACTAAACATGGTAGATGTTTTTATTTATTCATTGATTGATTGGATGATTGATTAGAAAGAGTTATTTTCTCTTCATCTTTATGGTACTGCTCTACGTCCTCATTAGACTCAGCTGTAGCTCCAGTGTTTGTATCTGCATTGAGACAATCAGCAAGTTTGGCTGGAGAGTGAGGGTCCTAGAGCTGTAAGGTCTTAGAAAGGAAGTTAAATGCATCATATGTATTTCAGCACATATTTTAGCCATATGGTCATTGAAGCAAAGGAGGTGTAGAAAATGCAATCTTTATTTGACTTTATGAAACCCTAGCAACACTACTTCACAGTGTGTAAGAAGAGTCAACAGTACATGTTACCAAGTAAGCAACTTCATGCAGATATTTAAACAGATTGAATCTATAAGGCAATTCCAACTTCTGGATTATTTTATTAGTAGATAGAACATACTCCCACCCCAATCCTAATGGGACAAAGGGAGGGGAAGTTGCATTGTTAGAATGATTCAAGATCATTGAGGAGAAGATATTAAGCTCTATGCTGCTGAGAAGGCAAAGCTAAGCCCCCTGTGACCTTGACTTCTGCTAAGAAGCTTTCTGTCTCTTAGTATTGGCCTCCTTGATTGCCTCTCCATTTGCGTAACAAAATATGTGTGTATTTTACCTACTTCATAGACTGCATATATGTGAAAATTTGTTACTTCCCACGGCAGGATACTTAGAGCCACACGACAGCTGCAGTATCCTAACTGTTCATACTATCAGTGCAACTAAGTTGCTCAAAATTCTGCTTTTATGCTTATGATTTGCTGATTGTAAGCAATGTGGTCTCAAGGAGATTGAGGTTGGGGATTATGGGAGATGATTTTTATTGAAATTTTTGATATGAAAATATGAAAAGAACATTTCATCATACACAAGATCTATATTCCAGCTTGTCATTGTAAATAGACATAGTTAGAATCCTTCCTGGGTGTGCCCTGCACAGTTCCCCTCCCCCATTACACACACACAATATGGCAGCACTGATATTGGCCTTTTAATAACTCAGCGCCACCTAGTGTTTGTAAATAGTGTCAATCACAGATGAGTTTGTGTAGTCAGTCTTAGTTAATAAGAAAAATCATTTCAAAAATAGAATTTACCAATTGACATGAGTTTCTTGCCGCACTGTAACAGAAACATGGGGTTTTAAAGATTATATTGATATTTAAATATAAATATGCCTACTGCAGTATAGTAAACTGGCTTGGAAACACCCAGGCAGATAGGAATCCTTTGTATTAGAACCTAATGGTGGTTGTATAACCATGTTTAGTCTTCAGAACAAGAAAGCATTTGTAGGGCTGGAGAGATGACTCAGTGGTTAAGAGCACTGCCTGCTCTTCCAAAGGTTCTGAGTTCAATTCCCAGCAACCACATGGTGGCTCACAACCATCTATAATGGGGTCTGGGGCCCTCTTCTGGCCTGCAGGCACACATGTAGACAGAATATTGTATACATAATAAATAAACATCTTTCTTTAAAAAAAGAAAGCATTTGTTTGTTTTCTGTGATTCAGAAATCTCTGGATTTGTGCTGTATTTATCTAGAACATTCCCCTTACCTAGAAAGAAATATATAGTGACTAAGTTTCCCAAGTCAGTCACAACAGCATTTAAGATACCTAGAGTTGTGGTGTCTGCAGGGGGATGGTACTTAATAATGCTTAAAAACTGTTATGCACACATTACAGATCAGTTTCACTAACACTCACTCTTATTTTTAGGGGTCTTACTGTACACCAGTAATGTCTGGGTGACAAAAGCATGTCCAACTGGAATAGATTATAACAATACTGGGTTCCTTTAAAATACTATGAATGCTAACCTACAGAACTTTGTCTGTACATTCTTTAATATTCAGTTAAACATGGAAAAGACATAGATTCTTTTTATTCCATTTCTGTGTGAAATTACATCCACTCAGCCACTTATTCATTCTTTTTTTTCTTTTTAATTTATTTATTTATTAAGAATTTCTGCCTCCTCCCCGCCACCGCCTCCCATTTCCCTCCCCCTCCCCTGATCAAGTCCCTCTCCCTCATCAGCCTGAAGAGCAATCAGGGTTCCCCGACCTGTGGGAAGTCCAAGGACCGCCCACCTCCATCCAGGCTCAGTAAGTTGAGCATCCAAACTGCCTAGGCTCCCCCAAAGCCAGCACGTGCAGTAGGATCAAAAACCCATTGCCATTGTTCTTGTTTGGTTTCTAGCCATAAATAAAGGACAGTGAGCTTATAATTCGCGATCCTAGAGAAGCTAAATTAGAAGGTGAATCCAAAGACATATAGGCATCCTCCTGAATATTAACCTTCATCAGGCGATGAAAGGAGACAGAGACCCACATTGGAGCACCGGACAGAAATCTCAAGGTCCAAATCAGAAGCAGAAGGAGGGGGAGCACGAGCAAGGAACTCAGGACCGAGAGGGGTACACCCACACACTGAGACAGTGGGGATGTTCTATCTGGAATTCACCAAGGCCAGCTGGCCTGGGTCTGAAAAAAGCATAAAACCGGACTTGCTGACCACTTATTCATTCTTGAGTCACTCATTCAGTCACTCAATGGTGCTCATGAAACCGTCGTAAGTCAAACCTTCAACCCAGATGGAATGGAGGTCACCCCAATCTTCTCAATGTACACACAACATTTATTCTTGCTGCAACCTGCATGTGTGCAGTGTTCGTCCCAAACTGCCTCATTCCATTCTGTGGACTGTAATGCCAAGAGCGTCTTCACCCACATGTGTGATTGACATCCAATGAGTAGGCAGGGAATGCCATGAATGAAACTTGGGTCCCCTGATCACCTTCACCTGTCACTCTGACTGTGCCATGCAAAATAAATTAGCCTCTGTAATACTCATGCAGGGTGCCCTTGGAGCTCACATCTTTGTTAAAATGAGTTTGTTTGTGCATTAATTAGAGAAGTGCACATGATAAATAAAACAGTCTTTGACCTAAATAACATTATCCTCTAATGAATTCGCCAGAAACATGGCCCACTGTCGGTGATAAATTTAACTGCATGATAAAATAACCATTGAGACAATGGGACACATGGAAAATGTTGCCTTGAACGGTTCGGGAAACTTTCAGATTGATAGCATATTTAAGCTCAGTCTTGAATGGAGTGGGATCATTCCATAAAGACACAAGAGAAAGACTGCTAGAAATAGTGACACACATCAAAGAAACACTGCTAACAAAATGCAGAGTAGTACATCACGTCTTCTAAAGAAGGCAAAGCAAGGAGTGTACATCAGGGAAAGAAGTCATTCTTAGGATCCATAGGCTTGGTAGAGTTTATCGGACAATTCACAATCCAAGAAGGCCAGGCTGCAGTCACACACACCATAATGGGCCAGAGTACAGGACAGATGTGAATGTATTCTTCATGTAGTCTGCTTTTCATGGTATACTTTAGAATTTCTGAAATGATAGATATATCGATCATACAATTTGAAGGTGTTTCTTACCTCCTTAGACAGAACTTGGGAAATACAGAGATACATTGCAGGGAAAGACACACTTTAGGAAAGACTCACCCTAAAAGCTCTCTGATAATGAGTTTTGATTTAGAGGCGACTTAAAGTTGTAGAAAAAACTAATTTGAACAGAGAAAACATAACCTGTCCACATTGTCACTCTTTCCTCTGGAAGATAATTTCTATTAATGGTTAGGAAACAAACACAGCATTCACATTTGGGATGTGATTTTCATGAGTTTTCATGATTTCTAAAGTCCTTTCGGATTAAGTGATTTCAGTTGTGTGTTTTCAGAAGTAGCACCTATGAACAAAAGCTTTGCTACATGGAAATAAAGCCGACTCCCTCCCTTGAGTCTGCTCCTGACTGAGAATGCTTCTGCTTCATTATAAGTAGGATAAACATTTTTGGCTCAATAATGACACAGTTATATCCATATGTTTACAACTCTGCAATTTCTAGTTCTATACTAAAACAGATTGAATCAACATTTACAATAATAAAATGTGTAAGTCGTTTCGTGAAGCATAATCATAATGCAATATTTACAAAATGATGTCAGAAGAATGGCACTGCCAACATTAACAAACGTTGTACATTTTATGGAGTCAAGATACTAATTTTCTAATGGTTCTAGCCTAGCACTTTTCATGGTAGGTAAACAATATCCACTTCCCTTGTTTATATTCCTGGTGCTCCCAGGAAGCTTGAGGAGCTTGAATGCTCAATCATAATGAAATGCTTCCCCAACTCAGCTGTGAATTCACAAGTCTCTGTGTGGAGATACTAAGAGAAATGGCCACATTCCACATCACAGTGTGGGCATGCTCATGTATAAAGAAGCTTGATTCATAATTGCATTCACTTAAACTAAGAGTTTAAGATTCTAATAAACAGAACTGAAAAGTTAAGCAAGTAAACAAAAATATAAAGAAAAAATTTAAATAAAAATGAAGCAGGAAGGATGTTAAGATTTTTAACATATGTGCTCATTTTTCACTGTAAAAGAAGCTCTAGAAGTCTAAAAAAGAATTGGGACTCTTTTAAGATTCTACCAAGGAACTCAGGGATAGGATAATGACAGTTTATAAGAATATTCAGTATGGGCAGAGCAGTGGTGATGCATGCTTTTAATCCTAGCATTCCTGAGGCAGAGGCAGGCATATCTCTGTGAGTTCAAGCCAGCCTGGTCTACAACAGCTTGCTCCATGACAACCAGGGCTGTTACACAGAGAAACCCTATCTTGAAACTGCCTCCCCCCCCAAAAAAAAAACAATATTCAGTATAAAATCAGCAATGTTTACTTACCACTAGGTTCCAAATACAATAACAGATAATAATTTTGTTGGTGGCAATAGCGGTGATGGTGGCATGATAATGATGGTTTTGACGATGATTGTCATTGTGGTGTTGGTGGTAATAATGGTGATAGTGACTGACTATGGTGATAATGGTAATGGTGGTGCTTATGATAAAGATGACAGTGTTTGTGGTGATGGTAGTGATGATGGTGGTGGTGGTGACAGTGTTTGTGGTGATGGTAGTGATAGTAGTGGTGGTGATACAGATGGTACTGAAGTGGTGGTGATGGTGATAATGTTTGTGGTGATGGTACTGATGGTGGTGGTGGTGACAGTGTTTGTGGTGATGGTACTGATGGTGATGGTGGTGACAGTGTTTGTCGTGATGGTAGTGATAGTAGTGGTGGTGATAAAGATGGTACTGATGGTGGTGGTGGTGATAATGTTTGTGGTGATGGTAGTAATGATGATGATTACATTCTGTTTTCTTTCAATCTCCTCAGAACATTATCCTTCAAGTTAACCCTCCATCATGCATACATCTGTATTTAAAGTAATCTCCACAATTATGTGGATGACGAGGTTAACTTCACGAATGAAGCCGACTGGTATGTTATTTTTCTTATGTTGAATAACAAATTAGCACAGATGCAGGAGTTTTAGGCCACACTCAGCCAAAGAACCCTTGGTTTTAACCAACTGGGCCGGCCACCTTTCATGAGTCAGACGAAAATTTACTTATACAAGTGCTTCAAATAGAGTAAGGTTGGAAGCCAGGTTGGAAGTAAGGTTGGAACGGGACGACGGAGAGTCCTGTCTTCATGTCTACCATGCTCGGTGTCTGAAGAGTAGAACCAGAATGAAAACTCAGCTATGTTGATTAAAAGTTGAGTGATTTTCCAACTACCATTAAGTATTTGCTAATTTATGCAAATTGATTAATATATAGTTGTGTTTTAGGAGAGGCCTGTTTGCTATTTGAAAGGTATTGTGAAATCAAACATGCTAGCATTGTTTTCTGAGGTCTCTTGAAAGATGTCTGGCATTCAAGAACTTAAAATGCATAGATTTGAAAGCTACAATACATTCTAAAGCAGAAAGGATCGAGGAAAAAAATGCAAGAACTTCAAATGCTTGATTAGTGGAAACTATAGAAAAAGTTACAAACATAGAAAAGGATTTAATAGACTTTTATTAGCTCTTATAATTCCCCCCCTCTCTCGCATGTGTGTGTGTATATATATATATATATATATATATATATATATATGTTATAGACTTGAAATTACTAAGGCTGGTAATTTAAAATAGAGGCTTCTTCAGGCTCAGGAATTTCTTCCTGGGGACATGCATATCGATTTAATTACCAGGACACAGAATACTCCTGGAAAGTCTGTGCATGTGCAGTCAGAGCAGCAGAGTTCTTTCCTAATACTGATTCAGTTAAAAACAAACTAGTATAAAATGTCAAAAAAATGAGTCCGCTCTTTATTTTGTGTTGTTTTGAGACAAGGTATCTCTATCTTTACCTGGCTCTGAAATCACTTTATAGACCAGGCTGGCTTTGAACTCTCAAAGGTCTGCCTGCCTCTGCCTCCTGAGTGCTGGAAGGAAAAGGATGAATTCCCATCTTTGGCAGGCAAGCATCAGCTTTTAAACAACAACAAGAGGTGTGAAGGATGAATTCCCATCCCTGGCAGGCAAGCATCAGCTTTTAAACAACAACAAGAGGTGTGAAGCGCCATGTTGAGCACTCAGTCGGGCTGTGGTGGGTGCAGATGAGTGGACAGATCTACTCGCTTGGGGACTGCATTGTCCTGTCAGTCGTTGTGAGTAAAATACGGGCACTTGGAGATCTCTGGTTAGAAGGAGTGCTATTAAGCTGTAACTTTTTTTTTCCTCCGAGTCTCTGTAGGTCAGAAATCCCAGAAAAGAATACAAAAGAAAGCACAAATCCTTCAAAATCAGTTTTTCTGAACAAAGAAAAACTTCACTTTGTAATACTCAATGTCTTTGTTGAAGAGTAACTTTTTTATTGATTTTTATTGAGTTCTACATTTTTCTCTGCTCCCTTCCCTGCCTCTCTCCTCCCCCCTTCAACCCTCTTCTTAAACACTCAGACATTTATATAATTTAAAGGCATTTGGGATAGAAAGCAATACCCCATGAATTTTTACCTGTCATATCCATTTAACATTATGTCCCCTCCCTCCATATGGCATCTGGGTCAAGGGAACAAGTGATCCGGACGAGCTTGTCTGACAACGGCCAGGTCCTGATAAGGGTTTCTCCACAGTTTGCTCCGCATTGCCAGACCTGTCCTATGGGACGCTGTCAGTTTCTGCTGCCGTGGTAAGACCAGTCTCCACAATGCAGCCCCTGCAGGACATGTGACCTTCACTCTGTCATCTAAGTTCTCCCGGAACTCAGAAAAGTTGCTTTCAAGTCATTCTACCTTGATGCATGGGGCCAGCACTTCTCCAAAAACATTTTCACGTACCTATGCTTGATACTTAGTAGAGTTTAGTCAGAGTAGAGAATCTTAGCAGGAGGGCAAAGATAACCCTTGGTACACACACTGCTCTGCTTTTGGTTGTAACATAGGTGCAGGATCACTACAAGCCACAACATTATACAGTAATTGCTCGGCCATCTTTTCACAAGCGACTTATCAAAGCCAAGGGATCTGCTAAAGGCTAAACCCAAAGGCAAGGCTTTTGGGCGTTATTGCTTTGTGAATAAAATAGCTGTCCTTTGCTGTAGATTTTTTTTCTTTTTTGCTGTAGCAAACTCCTTTGGGAATTAATTCCCACAGTTCAGAACTGTTTAGTGAAAACAGTTTCCCTCTGCCAGGTCTTGTTTCTCTCTCCCAGGTAAGCACAGAGATCTGCCTTCCTGCAATTATCTTTGTCAGCAGGCATTTGGTCCATGTTTAGGGTCCAGGCATAGAGCATCTCATCTAAGATACTCACCATCTCCATGGACATAAAACTACTCCCTGCCCAAAGCTGCTGTTCTGGTTTTACTTAACTGAAACCTTAACTCCTTATGCTCACTTTTACCTCAGTTTACTGATGATCTTAGTTCAGGAAATTTACGGCTTCTGTTTTGCTTTCAAGGACAGCAAAAGAGATAATTGACTGCAGCCCAGAGAAGACCCACAACACCCAGGATCAGAACAGCTGATAACAGTACAGCCCAGAACTGATTCTTAGAGGCCTGGGTCTCTTCTTCCCTTAGAGCAGTAAGTCTAACTACAGACCATGTGCTTGGTTACCTAGGACTTCATTTCCTCCAAAACAAAAACTTCTTGGTTACTACTTTATAGAGACTCAATATGGAAATAAATTTGTTAATTTTCATACATACGTAGTACTTTTGCTCTAACTATAGCCTAAAATCAAAAGTTCAGACCTCATCGTTTCACTGAAAATGAAGTCAGACCAACAGATGAGAATCTAGGACAGAGTCTTGAAGATGCAGAGGAAAGGACGATGGATACATAACTGGTGGGCTTTGGTCTGGAAGAAGAAACATGGAATCGTGTTATGTTAATCAGCCTTATTAACTGAGATAGTGAAATCCCTAAAAAGAAAAGTATGTTTATGCAAGGATATTGCTAACACACTGATTTAGGAAGGAAGGCTGCTGCCTGTTACTACCCAAGGCAGAATTCTCTTTCTGGATTTATGCAAAGAAGAAAGCATCTACCTGCTAACACCTAAGTTAGTAGACTTCTTGCCATTGATCTGAAAATCGTGTTTTATGCAATGATCTCTCTCTTGGGGAAAGATGATAAAAAACAATGAGCCTGCCTGAGCCTGGTGCAGAGAGCCTAGAAATGCTATCAGTGAAAAGTTGAGACTGGCCTAGCTGTTGGTCAATAAATTCAAGTGTAGGAACTCAGGCCTAGGCAGAACAGCAGCTTCAAGACAGTGTGGACTTTCCCCTTTGCCTTCATGAAATACCTGTCAGTAAAAAACAACAATTTAAATTAGAGATCCCTTCAATGTTCAGCTCTTAAGGTAGCTTTGTGCTCCACACTCCCTATGATGCCTCAATTATGATGAACATTCTGTCGGAGAACTGTCTACTGGCATCTTCCTCTCTTTGTCTTGGTTGAGTTATTGGTGAGAGAAAGCTGAAGTTGCAGTGAGTATGTCTTTCCCATTTAGGCTGCCCTGATACTGGGCACACACTTACAGTGATTAAAAGGGCAGTAGCTAGCAACTGGGAGCCCGACTTTAACTTCCTTTCTGAATCACAGCAAGGAGATGGCATTGATTTAAATGGCAGTGTGTGCATCTCTCTCTCTTTTCTGGATATTTAGGTCACAAGAGAGTACAATTTTGGCAGCTGCAGCCTTATCCCCATTTAGACATAGAAAATGTGTCTAATTTGCCTCCCTAAAAGCTTAGCGTTGATTGGCAGCACTCCATCATATACCAAGTGCCTTCCTGGGAGGTGTACGAGACAAGTTTGACGTTCTTGCTCAAACACTGTGACATCTGCAGGGAGCAAATTATTCTTAATTTTTTTTTTTTTGCAGAAAAAAAGCAGGTCAGGAAGGTTTTACTCAAGAACTAAGGAGGTGGGTCTGATGAAGAAAGGAGATGGTCTACCTCTATTCCTTGTCTGCTTTGCTTTGGTCAAGTGCTCTCCATCCCTGACAGAGGCAAGGCATATCTTGGCTTAATATGGAGGAAAAAAGAATTTAGGAGCACATGTCTATGGCAATTCAACTTGATTGGACTCCAGTGAAGTTAATGCAATATAACCTGAGATCAGAGCAATTCAATTCAAGGAAACTGATTCCCAGGTTTCTGGAGGCATCTTGGGTTCCACCACTCTTGAAGTCTGCACAGCAAAGTTTTACATATGTAACTTTTTATAGTTCTCTTGAAATCTTGAACTAGTTTTTAAACTAACTGAGCTACTAAATGATTTGTTTGGTAATTAAACTCTAAGACACTTTCCACTTACTTTCTTTCCCTGTGTCATGGTAGGGATGTTGTAAGCGAGCTGTCTGCAGATGGCAGGCCCTCACACTGCAGCAATGAAGGTCCGCTCTTTCTCCGCCCTTTATCTTGGATAGCTAACTCAACTGCACCCATGACCTCTATCATGAGTTCATTTCCAACAATCTCATATACGTGACATGTACCTCTTAGTGAACCAGCCTCAGAATGGCAGTGTCCCAGGTCCTACTGAACCCTGCGCTGCCTATATTTATCCAGATTTGCCTTCTCAGCCTAAAACAGGCCCACCACACTGGATACTTTAAATTCATTCCATGCCATTAGTTGTCAGAATATTTTGTGTATCACATGTGAGCACACATATATGCACACACAAACACATCTCCATATTATGAATTTTACATAAGCTGTATATATTGTCCTGTGAAAATTTCAACAGCTCAATTTTAATGGTAAAGACTAGGTTTGTTAATTTTATGTTGATGTATACATGTATAATTAAGGTTATTTTTCTTGCTGTGTATGAAAGATCATCTACATTATTTATTCTATTGATTTTTGCATGCATGTGTGTGTGATGGGGGTTAGCTTACAAATCAACATGCTTCCACATAATTTTTTTCAGACAATCTAACTTTGGGGCAGTCTTTTCCCTACGACCTAACACATTTGCAAACAATTCTAGGCACAGTAATTGATCCTCTTTTTTCTCATTGTATTTTATTAAAATAATTTTTTTCAAGTCAGAGTTTCTCTGTACAACACATTTTTATATTCTTTCTAGTCTTCCAACTACTCCCAAACCCTTCCCAAACTCCTCCCATACACACACATGGGCACACGCACACATACACACATGCACATCCGTGAACATGTGAATTGGGTGAAACAGCCTGAATGGAATACTTTGAAACAGATTAATTTTATCATGAAAATCAGTAGATTCCAAGTGCCATATGGAATCCTAGATAAGGTGTTTAAATGTTTAAATGGTTATTTTTGTGGATTTTGGAAAAACAAGAAAGGAAGATTATCCATAATTAAAAGAGCCTGATGCCTACCTACTTAATCTCCCCATTACTCACCCTTCCCTATGTCCACAATAGTAACAGAATGGTATTTGATATTTGAGACATTTTCTGAAGGAAACAGAATTGTATTAGTGTTTCCTTGTTTCATTGGGAGGTCATCTTTCTGTGCAGAAAGATACCTGAGGAAGAACTGGAGACTGTCCTTCAGATATCTATGCCTACACCGTTAAACCTCTGTGATGTGCTCTATGGCGTGAGTGCAATCTAGATTTTTAGAGTGTGAGACAGGAACGTGAACACAATGGGGTGCTTTTGCCATGATGGACAGAACCTTTGACAGGACGGAGTGGCTGGAGGACCAGGAAAGTGACTGTTGAGTGACAGAACTGTGCACATGAGAGTGAAAGTCATTGTTCCAGGCAATGAAAAGTAATGCTTAGGAAAATTTCCACAAAGAGATACACTGTAATTAGAATGACACAATATTCTCAGTAATAAGTCATATACACCCATGTATATAGTTGTTCATACGTAAAACTAATTTTTTCAGGTATTTGAAGCAGGAAATATACTGTTTAAAATCTGCTTCACAAACACAAAAGTTTACTTTATCAATTCCGGGAAATAAACATGTATCCAACTATCAAGGTTCACTATGAGTTTCTGCGTTATATGCAGGGGCCAAGTTTTCATTTTAACTCCATCATCTGGAATCCTGCTCTACATTATATGAAAATAATGCTTGGCCCATTCTACTTCACTTATTGTCTTATAAAGCACTAGAGTCAGTTTTTGAATCTTCCAGGATAATTCAGAAAATGAAAACACAGCTTGTCAAAAAAAACCCGAGTATGATATTGTTTCTGACATTGAAGTGAAATAAGAGTTTCACGTTATTAGACCAGATGACAGTTCAATCCAGTGAAAGCAATGGCTCTTGCGAATATTTCAACGTTTGTATTATCTATTTTACATGAAATAGATGGGCATGGAATACACTTGCAGCATCGCCACACAATATAATTTAACACTTTAAGAGTTAACTCTCGCCATTACTATTGAAATTATCAAAGACAATTTCATGGTGACTTTACAAACACTTTAACTGATTCTATGACAGCTATATCATGTTGTTTTATATATCAAAAATATAGTCATTTGACACAGCATGAAACAGTATTATTGCTGGGTCTATGACAATACAATATTATTTGCTCAAACTCCTTCCTACAAGTGATGTTTTTGAGCAAAGACTCATGAACTTCAGAATCTAATAGTCTGATGACAGCATTGACTCTACTCTACAGGGCTGGATGATTTTCAACTGCGTTGATTATATTTGCTACAAAATTATCAATGCTATTATCTTTCAAATTTATTATCTTTATGGAAATCAGTGTGAGGTATGTTTTCCAGGCTAAATAGATTCATTTGGTAAGTGTTGAGGTCAATTGTCTCATTTTTTTTTATGAGAAGACATAATAGAAGTAGTAAACTATTAAAAATCAGGGAAACAATGACAATCTTAAAGATGTGAATTTGTGTAGCAAATTGAATACGAAAACAGATTACTTTCCCATAGAAGGGACATGGATACTAAACTCCATTATGATTCTTCTGACATTTGAAGACCATGACAAGAAACTATCCAAGAGGATCCTGTGTCTATCAGTAATGTTACTTACAAAGACATTAGAAAAAAGATGAAATACATTTCCATTTCAATTATAATTGCACGGGCAAGAAGCTCCTTGTAGACTGTCCTTTTTCTTTAATAAATTCTCAGTTTATACCTTTGAAGAAAATGTCAACAACAGTAGTAGGGATCATACAGAAATTTCTGTGTCATCCTCTTCCCACACATTAAAACCAAAGGGCTAGTGTTTGAAGAGGCTCTTATTTTGTCTTGAGCTTGATTGTGTTGTGGAAAATAACAGCTAATAAAGAGCAATCCAAGCACAAGTGTGATGAGTTAAAGAATTCCTCTTTTCCAATGCAGACAAGGAATGAGTGACCTAGCGTACAATGTGGGTGAGTCACAGCTCTCTTGCTGTGAAGAGATGAAGACCATTCTTACAAGAGGCTGGCTTAGGGTTTCAGGGTTAGTTCCTTATCACTATGGTAGGGAACATGGTGACAGTCATGCAGGTACGATGCTGGAGAAGGAGTTGAGAGCTATATCCTGATTCCCAGGCAAGAGAGCAAGGCTGGATGTAGCATGAGTGTTTGAAACCTCAAGTCCCTCTAAACAAAGCCTCAGTTGAAACCTCAAGTTCATTCAGGTAACACATTTCCTACAATAAAACCACACCTCCCTGGTGACTAATTGTTCAACTATATGAGCCAGTAGGGGCCATTCTTATTCAAACCGCCACATTCTGCTCCCTGGACCCCTTTGGCTTGTAACTATCATGCAAAAAAATGTATTCAACTGAAATTCTGAAGTCCCCAAGTCTTTCACACTCTCAACTCTGTTTCAAAAGCCAAATCTCAATCACTGTTATTAAACTTGGGGCAATCTTTTAACTCCTCTGAAAAAAAAAATCAAAATAAAAATGAAGACCACATACTTCTAGCATACAATGGCACAGAATATATTACCATTCTAAAAGGGAGGAAAGGAAGCATAGTGAGTAATTGCTACGCCACAACCTAACAGGGTAAACTCCTAAATCTCCATCTTGATATACGATATCAAAACACTATTGAGATCTCCCACTTCTTTCAGCTTCATTGACTGCGACACACTTCTCTCTCTTGACCTGGTTCCACAGCTGACTGGCAGTTTTCTTTGGGAGGTACTCCATCACTCTGGCATCTTCAACATCTTTGATTTCCAAGGCAATCCCGGTTTCAACATCATAGCTTTATGCAATGACCTTTCTGGGCCTCCCTAAAGGAACACCCCGACACACTTGTGGCCTCACGAGCTGTTCTTTGCAGTAGAGGGAGATTCCACAACCTCTTTCTTGTATCCCTGATTCTGAAGACAGAGCTATATCATTGAAGTTGCCGAGCTCTGCTAAGTGGTAGGACTGGAATTAGGCCCGACACTCAGTCACATCTGCATGAGCTGTCTTTCTCAGTGGTCTCCTTAGCTAATTACGTTTTCCTTTAATTCCTTTCCACAGGTTGGAAGCTTAGGGGAATGCGGTTGGCCTGAGGTTATGAGGTTACCACTCCCTTTATTCCGTTTAGCAACAGGCTTTTCTTTGAACTTTTCATCTCCTTGAACACTGGAGAAAGATCCATTACACTTTCTGACGCTCCTTTTCTCCTCAAACTGGACATTTTGTGTTTTATTTAATTCTACTTTCTCTTTTTCACTGTAGGTCTGCACAGCGCGACCACTAACAGCTGCATGAAACGGTCAATATAAATTATCTTGAAATCTTCTCTGCCAATTCTCTTAATCCAAATCTCTTTAATTCAGCCTCGGGAAGACTTTTAGGATAAGGGCCAAAAGCAACCATTTTCCTTGACAAAATATTACAAGAATCGTCTCAAGGCCACTTATTATTAATCTTCCTCTCTGAAAAAAATGATCTGTGATACCTTGTTCAAATTTTTCTCAACACTGTTTCCCATGCTTCTACAAGGATGGCTTATTAATTCCTCCTTAAAGCATCTAGACACTTTTTTAGCCCAAAGTCCCAAAGCCTTCCATATTTTTCCAACAAATATCATAGTCAGGCTTATCACACAAATGCCCCACTTGTAGTAGCAAAGTCTGTCTTAGGCAATATTCTTTTGCTGTAAAGAGATGCTATGTTCAAGGCAACTCTTACAAGAGAAAGAATTTAATTAGGAGTTTCATCATAGTATCAGATGTTTAGTCTATTATCATCATGGTGGGGAGCATGGAGGAAGGCATGGTAGATATGGTACTGATGGTGCTGGAGAATAGAGAGACAGACAGAGAGAGAGAGAGAGAGAGAGAGAGAGAGAGAGAGAGAGAGAGAGAGAGAATGGGAAATGATAACAAAGGAACTTTGAAAATGCCATATGGAACTCACTGCTGTAGAAGGCTTTTAAAATATATACATAGGCCGGGCGGTGATGGCGCACGCCTTTAATCCGAGCACTCGGGAGGCAGAGGCAGGTGGATCTCTGTGAGTTCAAGACCAGCCTGGTCTACAGAGCTAGTTCCAGGACAGGTTCCAAAGCCACAGAGAAACCCTGTCTCGAAAAAAAACAATATATATATATATATATATAGAGAGAGAGATAGATAGATATATAGATATATAGATATATAGTCATAAATGAAGGAGGATGATTAGAATTACCCTCTCCTAGATACCACAGGCTTTAAGTAAAAGAGCCAGCCCCGGGTGTAGGTTGTTGGTCAATGGAGTCACACAGATGCTCTAAAAACACTAAAAGGTATTGCTGTTGCTCTTGGTTACCTTCTAGAATCTGATGTAGTTCCACATGCTCAGAAATAAGACCAGGTGAAAACAGGCTGGTAGTTTCTTTCTTACTGGGTAAAATTTAGAGTGCCAGAATGTGCTATGCATACTACCAGAGAAGAAAAGTCAGCAAGTCTTCCCAGCTGTGAACTTGCTAACAACAATAACCTATGGTCTGGTAGGCTACATCCACTGATACAATAGTAACATACCACTATGGGGAAAAAACAGCCACTTTCTGACTGGATTTAATGCTCTCTGAACGTGAAAGAGTTCATATCACCTAAAATTAACTTGGCCAGCCAGACAGAAAAACCCTTGTTTTAGTGATAGGAGGTGGGAGGACAAAAGCCCTTAGGCACTGATGCCCTGCACACTTCACCCATCTGGAAGGAGGCAACAAATGATCTTGTCCTCCGGATATTTCAAAGAATATAAGGAGACTAATGATATTTACCTGAAAAGATGGATCGATGTTTCCCAACTCACCACATCCATCCTGTAACGCTTTGGGCTTGACTTTACAGTTTTGTAAAGGATTCAATAAGTTATTTAGGTGCTACTTCATCAGAATATAGGCTAATGCCTTTAAGTAAAATATGTGTAGTCATGTCTTGAGTGTGGTCACTTCCCCGGATGCTTAGCTTGAGCCTCACATTTTCTAAGAACAAACAAGCAAGCAATGGAGAACCAGTAAAATCAAGAAATGAAAGGTTGGCTGTGAGAGCCAAGTCAGTGAGCTGACAAGAAAAGCTTTGGGCAGGTGAGAGGCAGGTGGAATGGAACAGAAATAAAGCCATGGAGTCAGAAGACTAGCAAACGACAGCAAAGAGAGAAAAGGAAAGAAACATTAATCTCAACATGGCTGTGGAGGAACAGCCACAAACAGCGAGAGAACACGAACAACTGCCCTTTGGGACTTTAACTGCTCTGTTGGGTCAGAATACTTCTGAAAAGGACAAGGAGGCAAACCATATTGGGCACAAAATGATAATTCTATGAAGCTCTCCGCAAACCAGTGACAAAGTGGCAATCCATTCTCTGCTGATTCTTTTCTCTCATTTAAAGCCACGAGCATAACAACTGTGCTGTCATGTTCTATTATAGCTCATTCCTTCAGCCAAATGTCTCTGTGCCTTCATAAGGTGTTGGGCTTGGCGCCTCCACTCTGCCTGCCCTCTTTGCGCTAACCCTGTTTGAAAGAAACAGCCGTGAGGCAACAATTTAATAAGCACTATGGATGTGGAACAAAAATCAACCCCTGGATTGCAGGAGACTGGAAACATTCAATGAATAAATATTTAAAATTAACATGGGATGAAATTAAAAAGAGCATCTGCTCAGAAATCAGGTATCCAGGAAAAGATTGGCAAGACAGAGACCCAGTCAAGGGAGCTGCAGCGCTCTTTGACTACAGATAGAACCGGCAGGAATGCTTGGACCAGTTTTCTTCTCATCATCACAAAGAAAAAAAAACAAAACAATGAAAGTAAACACAAAGAGTAGGGTTACAAGGCTGGATATGAAAATTGTCAATAAAAAGCAATTCATCTGGCATATTAGGAGAGAGTCTGGGCTTGGAGATGTAGCCTTGTGCTCACTGGAGCTTGAAAAGTAGTTCTAGAATGTTTCAGCTGCTTATTATCCCATCTTATCAGATTTAGGAAAATTACAGATGAAACACTGAGCTTGTCTATGCTGTTTTATAAATTAATTCCAAATATTAAACCAGAATACTGCTGGAGCATAGAGGAAGCTCGCAGTTTTTGAGCCAGAACGGTGAGACTAGAATCTGCAACATTGTTTCAATGTGATAATCAATGTCTGACTAACCCACTAATAAAAGGAAACAACCTGACATACATTTCTTTCTGTAGATCAGGAGGCCACAACCTTGAGTAAATAGCCTGAGGATTAGAGACTGTACATAATCCAAGTGTCTTAAAGAATAAAAAACTCTCAACAAGACAATGTGCAACACATTTTTATGTTAGATCAGAATTATAATTAATAGGCAAAGCAGTTAGTTACCCCGTCCTTAGGCCTTCTTCCTCTAAAGTAAGTTGGTGTGGAAAGTTCTTCAGTCTTTTGATTGCTTTCATTGTTAATGAATAAATCTGTTTTGGCCAGTGGCTAAGCAGAATAGGGCAAGGCGTGTGAGTTCCAAGCAAACAGAGGAAGAGAGAGTAGGCAGAGTTAGAGAGAAGCCATGTAGCTGCCTCCAGAGACGCACTGAAATTTGCCTGTAGGTCACGACTTCATAGTGATGCACAGATTAGTTTAGAATATAAGAGCAAGCTAGAGATATGCCTCACTATTGGCCAAACATATTGCAAATAATATAGTTTCTGCGTGATTATTTCAAGTCACGGCAGTTTGGAAATGAATGAACAGCCTCCAGCAACAGTAAGTTGTACTTATTTTTAACTAATATGGCACTGATACTTCCCCAGAATCCAAAGAAGTGGATAATGAAATCTGTACACATATATAAACAACTTAAGGAACAAGGGAACTAAGATTTCTTTTACTTTAACATGGGTGACCAATATTAGGTGATGATAGTCTGCCCCTCCATGAGGATTTATAGATGGCATTGCTGGGAGGAGGGCCTTACAATGGACTCCTGATCTCAAACTATCTGTTGGCAGTTAATGTTTGCTGAAGGAGCAGGAGACATTTTCTTCAGTGGTGGGGACCTTTGATAAGCCACTCATGGTAAATAACCCGTTTCCCATGCTCATATGATCAGGCCTCAGTGAACTCAGGAGGTTAAACAAACAAACAAGACCATACCGAAAGAAGAAGGGAAGGAGAAAGAGCTGAGAAGGAAGGAGATTGGTAGAACGGGAATGAAGTAAGAGAGGAAATTGAAGACTATCTGTATTTCTGTGTTTTAGAAATCAGAATTTCCTTCATCTCGTGTCTGATAGATCAGGGGAAATCACATATATCATGTATTGTATTGACTTTATGAACAAATATGTTTAAATCATCCCCAAATGGGAATTTGTCATATTTTAATAAACATTCATCCCTCTTTTCTGCTGCTGTCTTACAGCACACACACATACACACAGACACATAAACACGCACAGACACACGCTCACATACACAATCATCCATATACACACCACACACACACACACACACACACACGCATACTTTGACTTTTATTCCTGTTAAGTAATAATATTCCTGTTCTGGTTTACCCACAGTTGTTAGTTTGATACAAGGAACTAAAGAAAAGGGAAAGTTTTGCCTTCTGACTCACACCTTCCAGCCCTTTGCCTACAGGCTCCACATGAGCCTGACAGGACCTCACTCACTGACCACCGCTACTCAGTCAAGTGGTGTGTCCTGAACCCAGAAGCCACCAAAGGTTGAAAGGTGCATTGACAGGTACACTAGCGATTGTCTTCCAGAGACCACATGTCCTCTGCAGTCTTCCCTGAGGTACAGTGAGATGTTTTCATCCCGTTCTTTCAGTGTTGTTCAGACTCAGCAAACAAACCCAGAACTGGTTTTCGGCTAGCCTAGTATCCACCACAACCTCTTAATTGGTGCTGAAGTTCTTGTGACCAAGACTCAGCCTACAACTTTTGTCCTCTCTGTACACAGAAGGTGACCCATCTCTGACATATGGCCTTGAAGCTGCTGCCTTAGTCTGTTCATGACCATTTGTTTCCCTAAATTAGTATGACCCCAACTTTCTTTTCCTTTTAGTTGCATATTTTACATGTTATTAATTAGTATTTTATTATTCTTTGAAAATTCCTTGCATGTAAACAATGTATCTTGATACTATACCCATCCTGCTCCTAAATGCCACTCCCTAATATTTTTGGAACAAAATTTCTTAGCAATATAAACAGATAGAAACAAGGACAGCTGGGCCTTGGTATTATTTTTTTATGTTCTTTTTAATTTATTTGAGACTAGAATGCCTGTTAATACTTAGGATTAGGGCCTAAATTTTTAAAGTAAAGCCCACTGCACCCAAATCCCTTAAATTCCAGATACACAGCAAGGATCTAAAATATGCATTCCATGGAACATTCTGGTATCTAGCCATCGTAGGCCACTAAAAAACAACAGAGAACAACACAGGCAGCCAATGGGAAGATGAGATTTGGGATGGGTGCTGCGAGCTGCTGCTCAGACCTCTTAAGGTCAGAAGCATTAGTACTCACAGCTGCTGCAGGATAATGCGAAACTCCAAGTCATGTTGGGACACTGCTCTTGACTGCAGCCAGCTGCCATGCTCCAATGCAGGTCTTCTCCTTGGAGAGCTTACATATAAATAAATCCTGGTTCATATGAGTTCAGAGACCAGTCCTCAACCACAAAAGACACTCAGAAGAGGCCCAGCTGCAGAACTCCAATACTGGGTAAAAGCCGTGCTGTGACATCACCCCTGCCCAGCGTGTCCAAATGCAGGTCTCATTTCCATAACATGCTGTCTAACAAATTCCCTATTTTCTACTGACTTTATGAGAGCCAGCTTCCACGAATATTCCTAGAAGAAATAGACCAGTTTGTGGAAGAAGTATGCATGTATTTAAGTAATTAAAATATGTGTAAAACACCTAAATAATAGTAGTATTCTAGTTGGTGAAGCTGTCATGTGTATCAAACAAACAAATGCTCTACCTGCTCAAGGTGAATCACAATACAATCACAAACACTTCTGAAAGTACCTGCAGCTCATCAGACCTTTCCCGTGCACCCTTACATATAAAATATTTTATGAGGTTTTGATTATTATTGTCAACATTGAGAAACTCATCATAGAAGGTTTAAACACCTTATTCTGGATTCACAGGCACTAATGTGAAGAACCGTGTTAAACTCATAGAAATCTCACTACAATGCTGTTTGGGATTCCATTTTTCTAACTTATTCTCAAACTCAGAGTAGAGGCTGGATTTTACAATCAGACTACATCTGTGTTCCCACCGCTTCCCCGTGTTACCCACATGTCACTAGTTGGACATTCACAGTAGATTAAAAGAATTTTTAGGTAGCCAGTGTCCGAGGCAGGAGACACTGGTGGTCAGTACTAATCTGTTCTTCTGGAATGTGAGTTCTTCAAACCTGAGCTTATTTGCTGAAGGAAATATTGTCAACACATAGTTAAAATGATGGGACAGAATGTCCTATGGAATTAACATTTCAGACTAAAATTAACAAGGGCAAAAAGCAGATTCATAGTTGACCAATGATGGCCAAACAAATTAATACAGTCGATCAGGACAGAGTATTTCACGTTCACAGTCAGCTGAATCAGGTATCTCCCAATGCTAAGGCCAACATATTCTAGGACAAAATGCTTAAGGGTTCCAAATCCAAGTAGTTTAGTCAAGATTTCTGTAATAGAAAACGGTTGTACTCAAACCACTTTTTTTTAAATCTTTGATATGTATTTTCCAGTTAACAGATATTTAAGCATAACAATGTGAGGATTATTTGGGACACAATAAGGAACAAGACCTCTACCACTGGTCTTTCAAAGGACACATCTAAATAATACAGATTCCATTTAGCACATAAATGCTAGATAGAAAAACAATTTTGGAGGAAAATAAAATTAAAATTGTTATTCCTCTAATATTTATCAAGTTGTATTTGTTATTTTCATATATTAGCAATCACTTCTTAGCTTTAGGTTATTTTTCACTTAAAAAGTTACTCTATTTCTTAGCGAAGTTCAAATTAAAATCAATTTCAAGTCATAATTGTCTTAGACCTTCCATCAGGCAAGGTGGCCTGGCAGAACACCATCCTACTGGGTGTTTCTTCCTTGAACAATGACTTTGAGCACATAGTAGAGTCATGTCTTATTCAATTACAGGTATTATATGCACAATCATCTATAACAACATAACCAGACACATTTTGCATCAAACATTAGCACCAAGTTGTACGCATTACAGATTTGGAGCAATTCTGTCTTCTGAAATAGAGAAAGGAAACCTAGACTTGTCCTTCTTTACCAACTATCCATGCCAGCAGGCATGCAGTGCAAGGAAGGAATTGCTAGTTCTGGGACATTCTGACCATTTCAGTGCACATAAATCGTGTTAACCTTGGCAACCCTCTGAAGCTATGGTCACTGTATTTTCAGGAACACGTCGTATGAGCCATAGTAATTCATCTGAAAGAAATACTTATCAAATGGCCTTATGTGTACCATTTAGGCTTGCATATTTAAATAAGTTCTGTATTTGAGGTGTCCCAACAATTCTTGGAAGAAGCACATTTTGTGTGTGCAATCTGTACCCACAGTGAAGGGCAAGTCTTCACAGTTTGATTCTATCACCTTCTCTCAAGCCACTTCTATTCAGCCTTGTTCGGCTAAGCTGGGTCCTGGTGTGAACTCTGAAAAGAAATATGAGGAAATCCGAAGGTTAACTGTCTTTACATTAGATCAGAACATCACACATGAGGGAAGCAGAGGGGAATTCAGAGCCTATGAGAGATTGTGATAATGATTGAGAGGACCATGTGGAGAGGAAATGGCTGTGGCTGAGTGCGTCCACATATGTGAGCAGCTCAAGGTACGTCCAGCCTTCTGATATAGCACTGACATTGACAAAACTCACACTCCATAAAAGTTCACAAATTTCCACTAATGTCTTAAGGAAGTTTATAATTTTTGTGTTGGGTCACATTAGTAACAATCCATGGTTGGATGTAGCCTAGGAGCCAAAACAGAAAATGGTCAAAGGAGTTTAAAGAAAGGAACAATAAGGAGCAATGGAATGGATCTGTTGTAAAATCAGGACGGGCTACTTGGGAGAAGAGGTGGCTGGTAGGGGAGAGAGGAGGCTGGAAGACAATGATGGCGCCTATAGTAATAAAGCCTAATGAACTATATCCATGGAAGGTGATGAGACTCATGCCTTCTGTGCTAACCAAGGCTTTAATTATATATATATATATATATATATATATATATATATATATATATATATATATATAATCTATTCAATGTAATACGGTGGGTGCCAACATAGCTCCTGAAAATGAATGGTGTGGACAGCAGCCTGTCTTTAAAAACAGGCTCTTTCTGTTATCTCTTTGGGCTATTTGTTGGTAGTCCTTACTCTGTCACATGTCACCAGGCAAGGGCTCATTCCCTCAGAGCCAGCCAAAGGCAATGGAAAGGCCATGCCCACCCGTGCATCACACAGTGGCTCCTCCACCTTCTCCATGCACACTGACTCAGCCCAGGCTGTGTGTTCTCTTGTACTTACCTTGTGCCTTCCCCAACACTGCCGCTCTAGTGAGTTCACTATCACACTAACCAAAGTTCATTTTTCCTGCACCTTCTCTCTGATTTTTCTTACAAATTAAAACTTAAAATACATTTTCTACGTAATGATTTCCATATGTAACTTGTACTTCTGGCAAAACGAATAAACATACAGCTGCTGGTTTTGATCACTCTTAGTTATGTGGATCTGTTCCGCCTCAACTCTCTTCCCATAAACACTTAATGTGTTGCTCACATTCTAAACATTTATTTCTCCTTGGTAATGTCCTGAGAGTTAAAGCATACACATACACTTTTTACCTTTTCTCTGACAGTGTTCTCTCTATACCTGTGTCCTCTCTCTCCTTCCACCTTACCAGTCCCATGCACAAACCCCTGATGTAGTTGCATCAACTGCTTTAAAGCACACTGCCCACCCTTGAAGAACGCAAGCGTCATTTCCCTAACGGGGCTCAGAAATATGGTCTTCACATAAATTATGCTCTGCTTTCTGAACCACCTCAGAAGCTGCCTGGAATCAGTCCTTGCCATAGGTGACTGTTGACATCGAATACAGTGCTGCCCTAGGCTCTGGTGATCTGGGTCCAGTCTTCTCCCGCCTTGTTCAGTTGTCTTCCAAAATTTTCTACTGGATAAGCTACTTTATGAGTTTCTGTGAAAATATGCTAAGAAGCCAGTGCAGCCTCCCAGCTTTTGACCCCAGAGTAAGCCTTCACCTGTAGAATGTTTATTCATGAGCTATTCCCGGTCTCCCTAATCTTAGTCGGCTTTGAATCACTGATAAATATCACTGCACCTTGCATAATGGCGAGTAAGTGAATAGCCACACGACTTTCTAATGAATGTCTCCTGTCTGATTTAATCTCTCCCTGCGTGTTTGCTCATTTTACTGTGATTTATGCTCTCTGATATCACCACTGTCCGAATTCTTTTGCTGAAATCCGTGCTGATGTCTGTCTCCTTCATGGGTCATTAGACCCTGAAAGGACACAGAATGAGAGAAAAGGAAGGTGTGGGTTGTTTTTCCAGTTTCACTGATAGGAACAAGGAAAATCAGCACACAAGCTACTGCCAAGCTAAACAAGTTGCATAAAGTGAGATACACCGTGGTGGCTATTCTTGGCTATATTGCACATGGAAGTAACAAAAACCCAAGCTGCTGGGTATATCTGCAGGGACATTTCTTGACTAAATCATTTGATGTGGGAAGACACACCCTTCATCCAAATTTTTTGAGATGGGAAGATCCACCTTAAATCTGGGCCACACCTTCGGCCAACAGACTATATAACAGACATGGAAGAAGGAAATGAATTCTCTTTGTCTGCTCTCCCTCACTCTTGAGAGCAAGTTCATTCCCTCACTCGGATTACTTCTTCAGAATTCTGGAGCATGCTGAAGACCATCTGAGGCAGATAACTCATGGACTGAGCAACTGGATTCTTGGACTGTCCATCAGAAGACAACAGGATAGGTGGAATACTCAGACTAACTTGAAAGCTACTTTATTAAATACTCTATGTTCATTCTATCAGTTTTGTTTTTCTGGAGAACCCTGATTAATACACCCCATCATATTCATGGGTTCATCATGCCAGGGCCGTTTATCCACTAATGTTCTCAACTACACCAAGTCTCTAGCATTGGCTTTATGTGTAAGAGGTAGTTGGGCTTGGCATCCCTGGGCATGGTCTATCTATTGCCTGGGCTGCCTCTGGACTTTTATTTCCTTACCACCCCTTCTCAGAGCAGTGAACGTCTTTCCCCTGGCCATGCAGCATTTCAGCTTTTCTGTCATTATGCCCTTCACCGGATTTCTGACTCTGAGGAAGTTCAGAAACTTTTGCATAGCATCACCTCCTATGAAGCCCGAGACGATGTTCAGCAGTCACACTGGAGACCTTAGTCCTCTGTTCTTTTAAATCTGATCATCTACGCTGAACTTGGGAAAATATCTAGCATTCTTATTCTCTCTCTCTCTCTCTCTCTCTCTCTCTCTCTCTCTCTTTCTCTCTCTCTCTCTTTCTCTCCCTGTCTTCCTCTCTCACTCCCTCTCCCTTTCAACCCCTTCCCTATCTCCATCTTCTCCCTGAATATCTTCGTCCTTATTTCCTCCTGACTCTGCTGTCGTCTGACTCTGCCAAAGGAGTTGTCTAGCTCACATCCATCATCACACTGACAAGCCTTTTCAGTATGACAATGGAAGTATCACTCAAGAATTTCACTGTCTCATTGTTATTCTGTTTACTTTTCTCCCAGATATTATCGCTGCTGTACCCATGCCCATCTTCTTAGTGTTCCACATGGCAAATAAACAAGAAGCTGAGCTGTTCAAACAGTGTGACATCACTCAAAAACCCATTTGATTGAGATAGAAGATTGTCATCATAGCCCATCATATTCTTCACCAACAGCAAGATATTTTAAGCTAATTTTATTACAACTACTTATGATATACTTATGGAGGTCAGAATAAAACTTATGAAAGTTGGTTCTCTCTGTCCAAGACGTGAGTTCCAGGGTTCATCAGGCTTGGTGGCAACTAACCAACCGAACTTTACCCATAGAACCATCTCGCTATTCTTTGGGGTTTTTTTTTCTTTTTTAATTTTCATGGGCAGCAGAATGTCTTCTAAATGGGTTGTAAATTGAAGGCTTGGTTGTTGATGTAGTATTGCTAATAGGTAAGGTTTCTGAGAGATGGTTCAACTAGGAGGTCTCTGATTTCACTGAAGGGTTAATCCAACAAGGAAGTCATAATTTGATGCCCTCATGAGAAGAAGATGAGAAGTAGGAAGCTGGTTATACTGGCTGCTAACCTGTCAACTAGACACAGGCCAGAATCATCTCTGAGAAGCGATGACCCCAACCTGGTAGGCTTAGAAGCAAGCCTATAAAGCATTTTCTTTTAAATTAGTGATAGGTGTGGGAGCTCCCACCCTAATGTGAGTCATGTGGTGTGGTCTTAGGTGCTATTGAAAAAAAAAAAAAAACAGGTTAAGCAAGCCACAAGGAGCAAGTCAATAACCAGTCTTCCTCCATGGCCTTTGCTATAGCTCCTGACTCCAGGTTTCTGCCCTGCTTGACTTCCTCTCCTCACTTCCCTCAGTGATGAACTACAACCTGAAAGTTATAAGATAAATAAACCCTTTGTTCCTCAAATTGTTTATGGTCTTTGTGTTTGCTCATAGCAATAGAATCCCTTACTAAGATGAAGTCTGGATGAAGGAAGCAAGTTCCTGAGATCATGTCTCTAAAATTCATCCTGTCTACTCTTCTCTGTGTTTCCAGTTACCATGAGGGAACTTATCCCTGCTTATCTTCTATTTCCCCGAGAACTTTTTGTCTCCCCTCAAAATCTTGACAACTGTGAGCAAAAATAACTTTTTTTTCTTCTGTGAGTTGCTTTGCTCAGCAAACACAGTGAGGTTTAAGGATGTGAGAACAAAAGGATGCAAATAGAATATCATGGAGTTCTATCTCCTCCACTTGAGAATGTCACATCTGCCCAAGGTGGCCATCTCAACCACACATTAACGCACAGTGTGCATCTCACCAGACACATGTTTCATGGCTCTCTTTGTACCCATTCTCTATTCTGAGACATAATTACACAGCCTTTAAATCTTTGGAAGCCTCTATCTTACAGGAATAACAAGATTTTCTATATGAAATCAACATTGCTGTTACCATGACCATTAAAATCTCAACATCAACATAAAGAAGTGAATGTTATACTTTAAATGACTTCTATTGTAACTTAATTTGCAAATGACTATGTGAAGTATTTTTATGTGCTTGCTGTTAGGAGAATCAGCACCAATGACGTTTCCTTTCTCAGAAGCAGCTGAGAGTAATTTCCATTTTACTGTGGCATTTACCTGGAGTACCTCCTCTACAGAAGGAAATATAGGCCCCATGACATGTGAGCATTACAGACAGGGTTATTTGAAATCACAAGTATCAGGGTTATGATGTTGCCCTAGTTTGCTTTTTACTACCATGATAAACATCATGACCTAAAGCAACTTAAGGAAAGGGTTTACTTCTTCCTGTACCTCCAAGTCACAATGCATCATTGAGGGATGTCAGGGCAAGAACTCAAACACTGACCATAACTGGACTTGGCTTACTGGCTTGTCCTCATGTTCGGCTCCGTTTTCTATCTAGCCAGGCTCCTCAGGGTAAAGATGGAACAGCTTACAGTGGGTTGGGCTCTCCCGCACCAATCTACATTCAAGACAATTTCTCACAGACATAGCCATAGACCAATCTAACTGGGCACCCCCCTAGCTGAGTCTCTGAATGGTGTCAGGTTGACACTTTAAGCCTACTAGGATAGTGGCATTTACAAAATTACAGATATACTTCAAAGATATAGAAAGAAAAATAAACTAATGATAATAGGGTAGGTTTATAGGATGAGTTAGAGATTAATCTTTGCATGCCATGACAGCTGACACTGCTCTCCTCCAGAAGAAGGATGCATTTATATCGCGTCCTCCACACACAGGGCAGTCTCCTGTGCCTATTGCTTTCATCAGAAGACTCTACCCACCCTCCACTGCAGCCTTGGCACATGCGAAGTCAAAGAGGACAGTTTCTCAGTGCACAATAGCTTTTAGGATTAAAGAAGGGAAATGGCTCCTGAAGTGAAAAGTCAGGAAGAATGTTTAGTGGCCAAATAATGGTTAGACAATGGGAATTCAGCCAGCACAAGCCTCCCATGCTTCTCTTATTGGTTATTTCTCAGTCCGGCAAGATGAAGTCAAATATCTTTCATGCAGGTGGTGACTTCTAGGTTCCACATGTGACCTTTTCTTGCTTGGCCAACATAAATGTTAATAAAGTAATATGCAAATTGAATGCATCCCAAGATCTTGTCCTTATGATGCTTGCCAAGGTCTGTACACTGCATTAGGGGTGAATGCTATTCTTATTCTTCATTCCAGAATGGACCACTCATTTGAAATAATCACTTTGGTGTTAATAAAGGGCTTGTCATAGCCGCCTTGTGTTTTCTTAGTCAACATCAAGGTCCACGCCAAAGTAAACTTGTTTTGTAAACAATCATGACCCATCCAAGGGGCATAGAGGCAAGCCAGCACTTAGCCATTTTAAATGACCTGTTTGCACAGTTAACTTCCCTCCTGCTGGGGAAAGGTTACAAATTTTCCACAGTGATTTTGAATTTCTTTTTATTCTCTTGTTTTATTTTGCATGGGAGAAACAGGCTTTTTTTTTTATGAAGCTCCAAAGAAAACAGAAAAATAAAAAGAGCTCAATTATTGATCAGCATTGCTGACGGCAGAATAAGAAAGTGACTTTCACAGATTGCTTCTGAGGTGTTTTTAATTGATTGAGTCATTATTTTCTCAAGCACAAAGGAAAATTCTGGGAACACTCCACTCTGCCTTTCAAGACTGAGGTGAGAAGCTGTGTTGGACTATTCTCTTTCAGTTTAGTTGAAAAGCATAGCAGAAAGATTTTCTTTCAAAATATTTGTTTTTAGCTTTTTCTAACAAATGTGTTTAAACAAATGCCAAGCCCCCCCTCCGAGGAGTGAATTTATTACACAAAGAGCAATGAACAACCATGAACAGGTACAAATGCTGAACTTTGTATGCGCTGAGGCCATGGCTGCGTTTATGACAGGATACACAAGGACATTTTACACACGGACACTGAGTTTGTGGAAGACGACCCCTCTGTCCTCTTTCCAGGCTGATTCCACCTGAGCAATGTCCCCATTTCAGCAAATATCAGTGGAAGAAAAGGAAAAATTGAAATCAGTGTGGTTGTGCTTAGAGCTTTACAAGATGGCTGCTCATGGGTCATGGATCTACGCAGAAGAATGGTTATAATCAATTTACTATAGAATTTGGTACAATCAAACTTTAAAAGTGTTATAGACTGAAAATTTGATCAGGTTGTTGTGTTGTTAACTGGTTCAGAAGTCAGTTTAATTGAATGGAAACTGCTAGATACTTTCAATCTTCTTCAGCATGTTAAAAAGTTTTATATTTCAATATTGTTCTTTTTACATACGATAAAAAGAATAAAAATAAAGGAACACTCCTACATTGCTGGTGGGAGTACAAGCTGGTACAGCCTCTTTGGATATCTTTATGACGATTTCTCAGAAAATTAGGGAACAACCTTCCTTAAGACCCAGTAATACCACTTTTGGGTATATACACAAAGGACGCTCAGTCATACCACAAGGACATGTGCTCAGTTATGTTCATAGCAGCTTTGTTTGTCATAGCCAGAACCTGGAAATAACCTAAATGCTCCTTGATTGAAGAATAACTAAGGAAAATGTGGTACATTTACACAATGAAGTTCTTCTCAGCAGAAAAAAAGTAATGACATATTGAAATTTTCAGGCAAATGGGTGGATCTATAAAACATCATATTGAGTGAGGTAACTCAGACTCAGAAAGACAAATATCATATGTCCTCACTTCTAAGTGGCTTTTTAAAACATAAAGCAAAAAAAACCAGCTTATAATTCACAATCCCAGGGAATTTAGACAACAAAGAGGACCCTAAGAGAGACATACACGGATGTAATCTACATGGGAAATAGAAAAAGACGAGATCTCCTGAGTAAATTGGGAGGATGGGGACCATGGGAGAGGATTGAAGGGGTGGGGGAGAGAAAAGTAGGAGAGTGGAGAAAAATGTATAGCTCAATAAAATCAATAAAAATGTAACTAACATAAAACAATCTTGATAACTTAAAAAAATAAAAATGAATAATTTCCTTTTATCCTGGGAGCTTTCTCAGTGAAATCTTTTTCTCTGGAAAAATTCCTTGTAACTTTAGGTGTGAAATTTTCCCATCATTCACAGCTGCTGTCTTTCATGGTCTTTTCATCCTGGTGACGTTTCTTAAACATGTCTTTAGAAAGGAAGCCTTCCCGTTTTCCAGTTTTGTCTTTGCCGAGATGCTCTGAGCATGGGTGGCCTCACCCTTTCCTCTGACTTTTCATAGACTCCACTTTTCTCCTTCTCTCCTTCTCTCCCTGCCTTCTCTGCTGTGTTGACGTAATCTCCTGTTCCTACGGTGTCTGCTATGTCAATTTAAAGAATCATTCTAGTTGGCATGAAGTCTCTACATCATTTTTTTCCTACATGTCCCAAATACTTTAATATTCTATAAACAAAATGTCCTGTTTTCACATTTAAATATTAGTCTTGATATTTTATCATTTATTGATTTTTCTTTTTTTAAATCTTTTTTCTTCTCTTTTTTATTACTTTATAAATAATACCAATCAAAATTCCTACTTCCTCCCCTTCTCCTACTTCCCTTCTGCTCCCCCACACCCCCTCCTACCCCACCCAACACCCTCCAGTCCTAAGAAAGGGCAAGGCACCCTTCCCTTTGGGAAGTCCAAGGCCCTCCCTCCCGCTACATCCAGGCTTAGGAAGGTATGCATTCAAAGAGAATAGGATCCCAAAAGGGCAGTACATGCAGTGGAGACAAATCCCAGTGCCAGTATTATTGGCCCCCTGTGTGTTTGTTACGCTTGTTTGAGATTTGTGTTTGTACACATGCACACATGTATGCGCGAGAGCACACACACACACACACACACACACACACACACACACACACACACACACACGCGCGCGTCATCTAACCCTTTTGACAGAGGGAGGCTATGTCCCTAGCCCCTTGCTCATTGAGGATGAAAAGCCTCCCAGGGGATGCAAGAGATAAGCTTTGCATAGTTGATAACATAGGAATGTTGCTCCTATTGTTGTGGCAATACCCATGCCTGCCAATTCAAGAATAATATTTTCTTACCTTTAACAATAAGCTATTCAAATTTAGATGTCTTTCCTTGATGCAATAGCTAATCCCATTCAAGTTCAGGATCTTTTGCACACTGACCTAGAGCAGAACAATGCTCTCTTGGGTGAGTTTGTCAGGTTTTCATCCCTACAAGGTTAACCCACTGTCCTCTCTTGCAATAAATTCAATCTTTTTACTGGCTGATCTCTCCTGTTATTTTGCATGAAGATAAGGGTTAGTGAATGCCTGGGGAAGACAGACTTGGAAATCAAGTGTGACTAAGGAAATAATTGAAGTCAAGAGTTTTAGTCATCATTCAGAAGCCTTCTTCCATTTTCAACTTGTCAGTGATCATTACTCGACTTAAGGTTGACACCTTGATGGTTTCAGTTTAAAGTTCCTGATAACAAAGTTCCTGCTTCACATATTGCCCATTATATATGCAAAAAACCCTCCTGCCTGATGTCAAGCAGTCCATTTTGATTTCAGTGGCCTTAGCTATGAGCAAAGCAAAGCAAAATAAAACTGATGAGTCCCTAAGAGAACACTCTGGAATCACGGTGCACGGTAGAATGCTGTCCCTCTAGACATGCATTCAGCACGTGCTAACAATTTGGAGTTACGTCGCAGTTTGTTCATCCTGGGACACTGGTTGTACTCCAATAGACACTGCAGAGGAGATGATATTCGCTCCTGCGCTTCAGGGAGCCCTTATCCCAGAGACCTGTGAAGGACTGATCTCCCCACACTGCCTTAACTAGGGCTATTAGTTTTCACCCTTACCTTAAACTGTGTTATGCCTGTGAGACTGGGATTAAATGTGCTTGGCTTCAGCTATGTCTGAGCAGGTATGAGGTCATCTTGGTTTTCTGAGGGTCCTGACCAGTTTTCCATTATAAAGACAACAGCTTGATTGACAGAGACACCCTGGGTCCCATTCACTGGCTGGGCTTCTTGCTCTTGAGACTCTTTTGTGGCTAAGATGGTTTTATTTTGGTAAGACCAAGTCAGTTTTCCTACAGTCAAGGACAGAGAGGTATCAGAGAGAAATACAGAAGAAAACATAAAAGGTGTTTACAGAGGTGAATTTAACATATTGAGTGGAGAATATTCATTTCAGACTCATGGGGAAGTCGTCCAAAATAGAGAGAAAAATCAGATCATTTTTTCTTTAATTTTGTGCTGATTTTGTTCATCTAGTTTTGTCACCTTCATATTTGAACATGAATGAAATTCTTGCCACCACCCTGTCCTGCTTTGTGTGTCCCTAGATGAGTGAAGACACATAATCCATTGTGACAGCTTTAATTTCCTATAAGAGTACCTTCAAATTTAAGCATAGAATATTTAAATAAAACAAAAGTAAAAATGATCTCACGTGAGGGAGGGTATCTCCAATTTGAAAATACTACTAGATGT
>NC_022022.1:44051198-44054933 GCF_000317375.1 Microtus ochrogaster | reverse complement strand
GCAGAGGCTATCATTGGTATTTTTGATTTTAGCCATTCTGACAGGTGTAAGATGATATCTCAAAGTTGTTTTGATTTGCATTTCCCTGATCGCTAAGGAGGTTCTAGATGTTGTTACTTAAAGATAATAATAATCACAGTGCAGAGGGTAAAACATGATGATATATAATTATAAACATATGCATAGATGAATGCATTGTTTTATGTCACTTGTAACACACAAGTTTATACATGCATATGTATGTGTCTTTATAAATGCATATATATATATATACATACATACATATATCTTTATTTTCTGATTTTCCAGAGCCAAGGAATAACTAGTGACAAAGATTTTTCATTTAACATAAGACAAATTATCCATTACACAAAAACTTTGAAATGTTTTCAATGTTTGACTCTTGACCAATTGTAGCTATTTATCTTCTTCTTATCTAACATTTGAGGAAAAAAAAGTATTGTCATTTGATGACATCAAATCTTGTGCTATGAAGATGAATTGAGCTTACTGAGTGAAGATCATACCATTTTTAACAAACACAATTTCTACTGGTGTCTACATTCAAAACAGTAACTAGATTTGGTCTGTAATTTATTTCACACTAAAATACTTCATAATTTAGTAAAATATTTCTCTCCATATCAGATCATTTAAAATACATATATATGTTCACTTTTTGAGATATGTATTTTTCAGAGCATTGTGAGTCTCTAATGCACTCATCTGAGTCTGCAGTTATTTTCACGTTTCCTGGGGGAAATAAAATTGTGGGTGATATTGTGGCTACTAAAAACCTTGCATTGCATTCCCTTCTAAAAATATTGTTCTCACAATTACAATTAAAAATGGAAAAGATGATGATCATTACAGAATCTTTTAAATTAGAAGAAATTTAAAATGGCACAGAGAGATATGAAGTCCATAGTGTCAGAGATTGTCAAGTTCTCTCTCTCTCCTTCCCTCCCTGCACTAGTCAGGAATATTTTTTCATTACTATACCCATACTATTTCTGAGACAAGTCTTACTGAATTAACAAAGATGTAGTTTTTTAAAAAAATGATCTTTTAAAAAAGACATGAGAATGTTTTCAGTTGGACAAAATATTATATATGCTATATATACATTATATGTATGTTTCTCCTTTTTTGAAATCCTATCATTAGTTTCAGCACATAAACAGCTTAATTCATTCTACACTTGTGATTCCTCAATGAAGCTTTAGGAATCACATGCTGAAGCACGTAAAATTGGGAACTTATTAAGACTAGTGATCAATCTAAAGAGTTTAAGACATAAAACTGGAAGGTGCTGTGCTTACCTTATATAATTGGATTACAGTATTTATCTGTGATTTACAGAAACCAATGAACAGTCTCATAAAATGTAACGTCTTATGCTCCCCACCAAGGTCCCTCACCCTGACACTGACAGCGACTGAAACCAACATCTGTGCCCGGAAATCATCATTGTTTTGAAATTTCTCCCATCATGTCCTCTTCCTCCTTCAGCTCACAGCCTTCTGTAATGGATGACATTCAGACTCCTGAACCTCGGTGGTATCCCCACCATCCTTGTCTTTGTCCTGATCTCTTGAGGCCTCTCTGGAATCACTGTGGACCCACCTTTACAGGATCCCATAATTTTCTGGCTACATGCTCTAAGTTCCTCCATTTTTCCATCAGCCCAGAGAAGACATATCTACACCATGAAGCATTCTCTATCAGTGCCAACCTTGCTCATCAGAGAGATGCTCCATATTAACTTGGACTGTATTACTATTAAAGTACCAGAGGTGACTGCTGTATAAAGAAAGGCTTTTTTTGTTGCAATTTAGTCTTGAGACCACACAGGACTTCACATCCTCTTTTAAAAGTCTGTCAATCACATGGCTTCCTCCTGGTGATGTTGCCCAACCCTAACTACTTCCCATAGGCTCCCACAGAAGACTATAGTAAGAAGTCTCTAGTCTCTCAACAGCTCCCATCAGTGACTACATCTCAAACCCAGAACCACATCAAACACATGCTAACCATATTTAAACCATGGCAAGCATAACCATATTTAGAGATATGGATTTTAAAGAGATAGGTAAAGTCTTTGACAGACATCTAATCCAACACTGGCTTTTTAAAAGAAGAAGAAGAGATGTAGTAGAAGTATACTCTGATATGAGGAGACAGAACAATGACACCCCTGAGCCAAAGAGAACTGAGGGTCAAGGACCCCAGCTGAAATATCTGCTTTGGACTTCCTGACCCCAGAACTAGAAACCAAAGCAATTCTGTTGATCAATGTCTGAGCTTTAATGAACTTCAAGCCAGTAGTTTGATCATTTTTGTATTTCCACTGTTTTATTCATAAAGTAAAATAATAATTTAGATTTCTTATTAGGAGGAAAAATGCCTTATGTGTGAATTCCCTCTCCAGGATAAACCCTCAGTGAATGGGAGTCAGTATCCCTGATGGGAGCATCCAAGCGCAGACATGGAGGTGTTCTGCACACAATACAGAGAAACGTCAACTCACTTAGAAATCATTTAGCTTCTCTTCCTTCTTCCCTCTTCTCTGTGAATCCAGTCATAACATGCCAATTTATTAACATAATAGAAAAGGGCCTGGAACTACTCACACGGGCTCTCTGTGAATTCTACCATTTCATTGACTTGTCACAGAAAACAACACGTTTGCCATTTTAATCCATAGTTCTGTGTTTGTATCTGCGCTGTAGCAAGGTGGGAACTAATTAAGTATGAAATTACCTTATATATCTAAAACGGGGCCCGCTCACCTTTAGGCGTTTTGGGAATCCACCTAATGAGTTGTGAGTTTTGCTCCACAGGACAATCGCAGAGCTCATTAATGCTCATTAAAACATAAGTAGTATTCAATGGATTCAGCAAAAACTCACTGTATTTTAATGAGCAGCTGAGTTATCCAATGGTCCAAAACCTGTCATGGAAAAAAATCTAACTGCACAAAGAAAGTGTGTGCCCGTAAAGACACTGAGCACCGTGTGCCTCTGCCTGTGGACACATCAGCAACAAAGGAAAAAACAACCCCCAGAAGTTCATAACTTCACAAGAAAAGAAAAATCTGAGTGAGTGATTCGGAAAGAATACGAAGTAACAGAGAAGGTGATGGGTGATTACCAATGTCAGCCTGACTGGATTAAGGAACACCAGAGAGGTGCGAGAGCACATTGTTGGTGAGTAAGCCTGTGAGGAAGTTTCCAGAGCGGTGTTCTGAGGCTATGAGGGACAAGGCAGTAGGCCTGAGCCTCAGTTTGGAAAGATATATCCTAGCTATGGGCCCAGAGCATATAAAATTGTATATACAGTAATATACGGAAGCATGGTAGGCTCATCCCCACCTGCATCATGTGGCTGACTCCTGTTGTGGATGTGTGATATTACAATGCCATCATAAATACAAAACAAGACCCTATCACATCTTATGCGATCAGAAAACAACTTTAGACTTCTAACCTACTGTCATTGTCCACATGAAGTTTGGCATTTTTCATTTATTTCTCTAAAGTTAGTTTATATTATACTTAAATTGGGAAATATTCTATAAGTATCTTGGATTAATGATGGGGTTCTTTTCCTGAGCCCTTCTTATTTTTTTCCTGAGAACCTCTTCCAAGCTGCTAAAGGCTGCACCAGTTGTTCTGTTTTGGAAGAACACATCTTGGTTGATGGCTCTACTGAACTCCACAATATGAACCTATT
>NC_022022.1:44044318-44046500 GCF_000317375.1 Microtus ochrogaster | reverse complement strand
TCTTCAACAAATTGTGCTGGCAAAACTGGATGTCAATCTGCAGAAGAATGAAAATAGACCCATATCTATCACAATGCACAAAAATCAAATCCAAATGGATTAAAGACCTCAATATCAGTCTGAACACACTGAACCTGATAGAAAGTT
The DNA here is from genome assembly GCF_000317375.1 of Microtus ochrogaster. Classification (NCBI taxonomy): domain Eukaryota; kingdom Metazoa; phylum Chordata; class Mammalia; order Rodentia; family Cricetidae; genus Microtus; species Microtus ochrogaster. The sequence continues at coordinate 44,046,353 of NC_022022.1, read as the reverse complement.
AACATCTTGAGTTAGATCGCAGAAACTTGCATGACGGAGGCAGTGAAGCGATCCCTGCAAGTTGTTCACATGTTCGCTTACATACACAGAAAAATAAATAAATGTTCAGACATCCCGTGCTCCATGACCCTTAATTAACCTCCATGACTCCAGCATTATTATTAGCTAAATGAAAATGATAATAGTGTCTATTTATAGAATCCAGAGGGACAAGAGAGAAAGAAGTTGAGAAGACGGTTTGCAATGTCCTACTTTATGTGCTTAATAAATTTCTCCCAATTTAACTTATAGACATAGCAATAGAAATGCAAGAAGAGGAACAGGTTTAATTTGAGACATAAAAAAATCTCATATATCTATATGACTTTATACACACACATATAGTAAATATGGAATGCAAACATATGATGGTATCTAATAGAAACACTATATAGTATGGATTGTGTATGGGTTCATAATGCAAAAGAATTATTTTCTGGAAGCTAATTTGTATACATACCAGTTTGTACACGATATTTGAAATCACAAATATCTTGAGGTTTCCTTAGAAAAGTTGGAAGGAAAAAGAATATTAGGGTTGAGAAATTAGCTTTAGAAAGCATGCCTGTAGAAGATTTGATAATCTAATGAAGGTGTTTACTGGAGATAACAGTGATGTATTTTTAAGTTGAAAATTGTATAAAAGCAGACTTGAATGTCTTTGGGGCTCCAAGAGAAGAAATGAGGTGCACATTAAGAGGGAAGCTCAGATACACAGGTCATGTTTGGAGATTGATAGGAAATAATTGACAGATAAAGGTAGTGAAACTCGGGGTTAGGTGGAAGTACTTGCATAAATGAAGAAATAAGTTGACCATAGAACAGTAAGAAAATAGTGAAATGAGAGCACATACAGACAACTCATAGCACCTACGTGGAGATGTAAGATGTTTTGTAAGAACAAAATCAATTTTCAAGAAAATTTAGAAATCAAGGAACAGATTATTGCACATGCATGTCTTCGTACTAGAGATGAGTGGCATGATGTCCACAAGACAGCAAAGGCGTACAGTGGGTTTCCTATGGAAAAAGAAGACATGAGGAAATCTCCACTGATCTGTGAAATGACAGAACATTACTAAGCTGCATTCTTAGAGGACGTGGTCTCAAAGGGATCTCTAGCAGACAAGAGGGTCTTAGCCTATTGCTCACTGCACAACAGAATTCAAATGAATTAGACCTCGGATGCTGTCTTCATTTTACAAAAAAAATCCCAGCATGATAGTACAGCAAAAAGGGGATAAATTATATTTAAATAACCAGACGTTCTTAATATGACCAGAATTATATAAACTCCAACAACCATCAATTTTCTGGGAATTTTAGTCTCCAAGCTAATTCACAAAATCAAGCACAATATATTTGCAGCTGGCTCAAATCTCTGCTAATCTTTCACAAGGAGATTTCATTAAGAAATGTACTTGAGTTACAGAAAAGCATGTCTCACTGAACTAGGCACTGACAAACCAGTATGGTTTCTTTCAGGAAAAAAAAATATTTGGCAAATCCCATTATTATCATAGGACACTACATTTGATAGATAAGCATTGCACTATCAAAACCAACATAGTTTCTGGGTCTTACAGCCTAGGGTTTTAGGAGATGTGATGTGTGTGGTTTATGTGGGCAAATACCTCCTTACCTTTGAGCCTTGCTGTCTCCAAGGATACATTGTGTGCATGACAGGAGTTTTATGAAACTTTGGTAGCTGTGTTATTTCATCTTACTCAGATGGTGACTATCTAAATGTATCTAAACCATTTTAGGACGGATAATGAGGAAGAGTAAATTCAAAAACAAAGAGAAAACACAACCCTTTGTCAGTGTTGAGAGTTAAGCACAGAAGAACAGAAATGAAATGATATGAACTGAATTACTCATGAAATCATAATTAATTTTATCCAGACCTGGAAGCTGGAAAGCTCAAGACCACATATCAAAAGAAAGAAACAAAGAAACACACACACACACACAGAGAGAGAGAGAGAGAGAGAGA
>NC_022022.1:44019784-44044218 GCF_000317375.1 Microtus ochrogaster | reverse complement strand
GAAGGAAGGAAGGAAGGAAGGAAGGAAGGAAGGAAGGAAGGAAGGAAGGAAGGAATAGAGAGAAAGAAAAAACGAAAATAAAAAGAAAAGAGGTGTCTGATAGTCTGGTGGTCTGGTGAGGGCTGCCGTTCTCAAAAGTGGATCTTCCCCATGTCTTCAGATGTTGACCAGGCAGCTGAGCTCCCTAGGGTTCTTGTCATATTGGAATTAATCAGTTACATTTGGATGATCTAATGCTTATGATCTGATCAAACCCTAAAGACCTCATCTCCTAATACTAGTGCCTTGATGATGAAGGCATCAACATTAGAAACTTAGGAGAACATGTACTTCTGACTACATGGCCAGACAAGAAGATATGGAAGCTGGAATACAAAGTAGAAGCTATCTGGAGACAAGTGATGTGGTTTACACCCCAAGAAGAGACAGGTCAATGCTGTTAACCATTATTGGACAAATCAGCTGAATCTGTAAACGCCTAAGGATCCTGGATCCACCCTCAAACATTGACTGGTCTGTTCTATCTCTGACTGTCATATTTGTTTAAGTTCAGCAAGCAGCAAATATGGTCAGAGATAGAAGAGGTCTTATTCTTGCTCTACACATAAATGACTTTTTAAAAGAAATCTTGATTTCTGTCTAGAACACAAAGACTCCATTGTCCTTAAGCTGATGTGTCCACAAGACACATAGTGAAATGGTCTTCCTGACAGTAGGCAGAATAACAGCTTGGCCAAGCCAATGCTGCATAATGTGGTAGTCAAGACATCTCAAAGTGCCTTCTATAACCATTATCCCAATTTACAACAATCCTCCTGCTATCTATGAAAGTGCCTGCTGAGTCCAAGACACCTGTTAGGATGAGGAGAGCATTCGAAAGCCAGGATCATATGCTCACAGGGTAGAGGAATTCCAGATGAAAGTTTGAAATCTTGAATATAATAAGCTTGATTTACAGTCAGCCTCCAGTTCATTCTTTGGACTGTTACTTTTCCCCTGTATTTTTCACTCTATAATGAACAACTCTTGACAATGTTGCCTGAACATTCTTATCGGCATGGAAAATGATTAAGATACATGATTAAAAGTTAAATGGAAATTGCAAACACAAATGTATTTTAAAATGTGTTAAACAAAACACACAGCTCTTAGTAAATTGATTACATCTGTACCCCATAATAGGAAAATCTAATAATAAGAAAAATAGCTTTAACAAATAACCTAGTACTTTCTTCATCTTTGAAAGAAACCTAAATTATTTTTTGCTGATGACAATGATCTTTGGCTGGGTAAATAGACTGACCCACAGTGATGGCATAGTCTGTCAGGCAACTTTTAAATCCATATTGTGTTGACTGCCAGCCACAACTGCTGCTCCTATGTACTCATCAACACTTAAATAGTAAATATCTGTGGACAATGAGTGACATTTTCATTTATTTCATATTGCTTTGGGGAGATCTATTTTCCTGTAGCAGATGTATGTCACCCCGGAAAGTCATTTTTAAAAACAGAAATAAATACAAATGAGATCAGTAAGTTAAAGACCCAAAGACTGATACATCCAACATGCCTAGGAGACAGTTAGTGACATAAGATGGGGCTAGATCGGTGGCTGAGTGGTAGAGAGTGTTGGCTGTTCTCACAAAGGACCTGAGTTTGGTTCCCAGAACCCACATGCAGAGTCACAGCCATCTGTAGCTCCAGTTCTAGGGTCGTTGGTGCATGACTCTGCACAAGGTGGGAACTGCACACATTTGCTGGATAGACATACATGTAGGCAAAACACTCAAAAATAAATCATTCAGAAATGATATAAGGGGGAGATATATTCAGAAATAATATAAGGGAGTGTCTGTGTAGTGTGTGTGTTATATACATGTGAGTGTGTACTGAGAATAACACTGTCTCTGAACGCTTTAGTTAATGTACTATAATTGAAACAAGCAAAAAAGGCAAAAAAAAAAAAACCAATCCACTACTCTTTGAGTTATTACCAATAATCTTTAACATTGCTCTCATAAGGGTTTAATTTTCATTTAAAATTATACTTAAAGGAGTAATCTTGGCATGAATTTGACATCTAATTTGATTTGCCTTCTATCTATAAGAAAAAGTGTAGGAAATAATCAATGGGATGAGTCTGGTCTTAAAAATCATGACTTCCTCTGGGTTTCTGGAAATTAGTTTTATGTGTGTATTTTTCAGTTTTGTGGCCGAATGACATTTTACTCATCTTTGCTGCATGGATCGGCAACTCTCACTACTTAACCATGAGGTTAATGGGAAGTGGACAGTACTAATGCAAAATGTCACGAGAAGATCTGTTCTGCTTCTTCCCGTTCAGACCAATAATAATGTGGATTAGCTTCCCAGTACTCTCCTCGAAGATAGTACACAATGTGAGAAGTGAGTAAGCAGAAGAAACTGTTGAGATCCTAAAACCTGACAAAACCCTGACGTAACTATAAGATGTATTGATGCATGACCCTGTGGTCAGACACACCAGAGAACTGCAAGTTTCCCTGTTTCTATTGGTGAAATAAACAGTGTAAGACCAACAAATGGTCTGCAGGTAAAGGAGCTTGGTGCCAAGCCGGCCATCCTGCAGTCAGCCCTGGGATCCATAGTGTAGCAGGGGATCAACAACTCTAACAAGTGTGCTGCAACTTCAGCATTCACACTGCACCACTCAGCACATACTTCACACACACACACACACACACACACGCACGCACAAATTACAATTTTTATGATTAAAATGATGTTAGCATTATAACTGCCTATCTTTTTGCATGCCAAAGTATTCTAACAGGAAGATGGTAATTTCATTTCCTTTGCACTCACACAGCCAAACGCACCCACTGTCTTGGCACACAGGTATGTACCTATGTCCAGACACATACTTAAGCATGTGTAATATAGTAAGTTGAAGTTGATTTTGCTCTCGCCACTGAACGCAATGGGATCAATACAGAATCAATACTCTTTCGTGTGCTGCACAAAAGGTTCTCCCAAACCTGTAATTCACAGACAAAATCTAGCACACTTTCTGCTTGGGGGAGCGTGGAGGAACCTGGACCTCTATTTGCTGTTGGTAGGATTGCAAGAAGGGACATTCCACTTTGTAACACTGTTTACAGCTCCCCTTTGGAGCTCTCATTTTGCAATGTATCAGCTTTACTCCTTGACATTTATGATGGGAGTTGGACTCCTAAGCACAGGCAAGAAGTTCACTGAGAGTCTTGGAAAGCAGCTTGAGCTCTCACTGTCAAATTTCAGAGGAAGCCAAAGTATTCTTCAGTGTGTGAATGGGTAATCTGTCATCTGTCTCTCTGGACAAGGGAAAACCATCCTGCACTATGTGGTATATATGCATATACCATATATATATATATATATATATATATATATATATATATATGTGTGTGTGTGTGTGTGTGTGTGTGTGTGTGTGTGTGTGTGTGTGTGTGTGTATGTATATATTATACAGTATATGAGCATAAAACCAATAGACAACAAAAGAGAAACTTCCGTAGAGACAACCCTGAAAAATAGCACATGCACAGGCAGCAGACTGTAAAAGGCTCAGTGTAGCCTGTGATGGAGGAATATACAGAGCCTAGAGGTACTAAGGTATTGTAGCTACTCAGTCACATGCGGATCAAAACCTGTGCAATGCAAAACTCGAAGAGTAAGTAAATACAAACATCACCTCCGCATCTGGATGGTGATAATGGTTCCCTGTGAGTCCAGCAGCACTAACAAATGCTGCTGGTGGTGGCTGTTGATAAAAAAAATAAATAAATAAAAAGTCTGCCAGGAGCCAGAGGACACAAGGAAGGAGAACCATTTTTCCCTAGTTTGTTTGACTGTAAATTTTAAATGATGCTAAAAAAGGGAATCCATTTTTAAAACAGGTAATTACTCAGTGTTGACTTAATCTGTCTCAGAGAAAATTTTTACTCGGAACAAGTGAGATGTTTGTTTAAATTTTTCCAGAAAATTTCTAACTTAAAACACTGTGTTTGGCTATTGAACATGGATCAAGGCACCCCAGGAACTTCAAAGGTTTTCACCAGAGTTCCCCAGTTTTCACAAAGAAGGCAATAAATCCTTTGTGATAAATTGTCAGCGAGAATGGAGAATTCAGCCACGTGGTCTGTAGTAGTAAGCCTACCTTTGGAAAGTTTCAGGGTGCATTTTCAGAGTGTGCCAATCTTTGCAACTGCCTGAGTCCCTATTCCTGGTATCCGTATTGTATTTCTAGGGATTGCAACTCTCTATCACAGATGACTTCTAGGGCATGTGAGAGACAACCTCACCCAGTTACTTTGTTACCACTTCCTAAGGCAGTTGAGGAAGGATAACAAAGATATTACCTCAGACTATAGAGTGCTGACATATTTAACCTTCAGGCAGCAAGGGATGCTCTCTGTGAGGCACTGCCATCAGAGCTCCAAAGACCTGCAGCTGCTGGCCACTCCCTTTCCCTTCTACCACCTGAGACACTCACTCGATCTTTGCCAGTGTTGACCATCCTGCTTTATGTGCGGAGATCCTGAAGTGTGCTAATTACTCTGGCAGGAATTCAATACCACATCTCCTCTGCCAGGAGTGCAGCAGCCATTCCTAGAATGGGGACCTGGGGTGGGGTGGGGTGGGGTGGGGGCGCCGCTTTCAGCGTGTTAAGCCACCGTGCTGGCTACTTCATCATAGGAGCCTTTATGTCCCTGGAAGCCAAGAAAGATTTATGGAGCTGCTTACAAATTAAAGGAGATGCTGAATAGGCGAGCGCACATGTGCTTCGGCTCATTGTGAATGGTGCAGAAAGAAAAAGAGAACTGAGCAGAACACAGGATACCACTGCTCTGCTCAGGATGCACAAAGTTACAACTGACTTTAGGCTTTACAGTTTAGATTTACAGCTGACTTTGCCTTCTATCTTTTAAGTATCCAAAGCTATAGTAGTGAATTGGGTGACAACAATCTTTTAGAAAAAGGTGCATGTTTCCCACTTGCCAGCACCTCTGAAATCCCACATGCCAAAAACTGAAGGCCACAGGAAACCAAAACAGTATTTGTAACATATTCTATCAGATGGGTGAAAGCACCGGGTTAATTTCCATTATTCCTCGTAGAGGTGATTAACAAAGTTAATTCCGTGTTTAAAGTGTCGTCTTTTCCTCACATCTACAGAGGTCTATTGGAAACTGGCCCCTCCCGACTGTTGTCAGAAAGCTGAACTTCCGGTGTTCTTGCTGCAGGTCTTGCTGCTTGCTCAGATTCTTACCTTTAACACACTGCAGTCAGTGCAGAAGACAATCGGCATTTTGTTATTCCGCAGCTACTCCCTGATTTGGCTAACAGTTTGACCACATCTGATTTTCTTAATATCCGAGTAAAATTAGATAAAAAGAAGAGAATTAGATATTAGCGAAATGTTTAATTTATGTCCACGAGGCTGCTGATTTGGGCTTTCCCACCGAGCTGGCTGTGGAGGTTTGGCAGAGACACAGCCAATAACAGCCCCTTCCAGGGCTGTCTTTTTTCATCCTGTTCCAGGCTGTACAGCCTCCTCCCTTCTCTCTGAGCTTTGACCTCAGCATGGATTTTCACATTTCCCCCTCTTCTCAGTTATTTTTGCTGCACACAAGTTGTTTATAACGAGCCTTATGAGTAAATAGAGAAATTACTTGTTGAGTATTTAGTATTTTGTCAATACTGACTTATATGCACTTAGGTGGAAGAGCAGTACTACAAATGTGAATTACTGCATCATCAAAAACATGAAATCTGGCAGGAGATAAAACATAAGGAGGACACAATGACAGTCCTTTCAGATAGATGCCGAATCTTACCAAGCCTAGTGAGACCCTAAACACTAAAACAAAACCGTCTTATTATGTAGAAGCAGACATAAACCATAACAGATTTCTGTCAGCCTTAATGCATTCTGAGGACTGTCTCTGGAGACTGGCTGTGGACCTGGGAAATGTATTCACTGAAGTAGCTCGGTGAGCCCCACATGCTCTTGTCCTTGATGGGTAAGGCATCTAGAAATAGACGCAAGTGCTTCAAAGTCTTCGTGGTCCTGGACTTCAAGGGACACAACGGTGAATGTGGAAGAGACAGAATCGCTCCACAAGATCACTCCCCTGGCCATGTTCTGTGAGTTAAGAGACAACATTTTCCTATCTCTGGCATAAAGGAACCCACATTCTGGATTCATCATGATCTTTCCATGACCACAACTTTTTGAGAGAAACAAAAGAAATGTTTTGTTTGAGGTTGGAGAGATGGCTTAGAACCAAGCTTTCTTCCCAGCACTCATTGGGTGGTATACAAGGGCTGTAACTCCACCCACAGGGGTCCACCTCCCTCTTCTGGACCCCTTAGATATTGAACTCACAGGTACATATTCCTACGAGGTACACACACACAAACACACACGCATGCACACGCACACACACATATGCACTTGCATGCACACACACAGGTACACACATACACACAGGTACACACACATACACACAGGTACACACACATACACACACAGGTACACACACATACACACAGGTACACACACATACACACACAGGCACACACACATACACACACAGGCACACACACATACACACACAGGTACACACACATACACATAGGTACACACACATACACACACAGGCACACACACATACACACACAGGTACACACACATACACACAGGTACACACACATACACACAGGTACACACACATACACACACAGGCACACACACATACACACACAGGTACACACACATACACACACAGGTACACACACATATACACACAGGTACACACACAGGTACACACAGAGATATAAAAGTAAATTTTTTAAAAGTTGTTTTCACTTCTTTGTCTCAACCCCACTCTGTGTTCCAGTCTTAGCCTTCATAGATTATTCAGAATGAAATATCCTAGTTAAATTCATATTCTGAGACTGGGCATTAAACAATACTGCAAGTTTAAAATGAGAGACTAGAGCACTGTACAGTTAAATGTGGAGCAGTCTACAAGATAAGAACAGTTCTTTATTTCAAGGAAGAGATGCTCCGCTGTGGTGAATGACAATTACGGTAACAATAAGCAGGAAAAGAAAAGTAGCCAGGCTTTCTGTCAACACAGAGATTTCTTTGGATCTCTGTTACTCTGTAGCAGCAGAAAGTTCAAAGCTGAAGAGATTTAACATGGAATGGATGTTTAGAAGTGGTAATCAGGGACCGCGAGAGAGCAAGCTAGAGTTGTGGCAGCTAAAGTGGCCTGCCACAAAGGTAGACGACCTGAGGTCAGTCTCCAGAGCCACAGAGTAGAAGGAGAGCATTGAGTTTCTCAGGTGGTCCTCTGCTCCAGACCTGTGCCACCACACAGGTGCTCCCTGCTTCCCACATGCATATTCAGGAAGAAAAATAAAGAAATAAATGTGAGAAATAGACTTGACAATGCCAAATATAGAATAGATTTTTCTATGTAGAGGAAACACTTGTGTTTTCTGAAGCACTCTTGCGGAAAAAAGAAAGAAAAGCGTTCATTGTAATTTATGTTTCCTTAATGTGAGACAAAGTATGGCCCATTTTTATAATGATGAAAATATCGTAGATGAAGAATTTGACCACTAAGCAATAAACAGAGATGAGAAATTAAAGTCTTTAAAGAGTATTTAGGAGTCTTCAGAAAAAAAATAAGAATGTGTTTGTGTGTGTGTGTGTGTGTGTGTGTGTGTGTGTGTGTGTACACATGCATGTCCATGTGCTCCATGGAGGCAGAAATTCAGAGGTATAATTCCTCAATAAACATATATTGGCTGAAGACAGTTCAGAAAATCAGTCTTGGGGTTTGAAAGGAAAAGGGGTTATTTCTCTTTCTTCCTATCTTTCTTTTCTGATGTGTATGGATGCTTGCTGCATGTATGCATGTGCACCACTTGCAGCCTGTTGCTCGGCAAGACCAGGAGGAGGTGTGAGATGCCACAGGGACTGGAATTTCAGACAGTTGTGAGCTTCCACGTGAGTGCTGGGAACCAAACTGGGTCCCTCTGCAAGGGCAATCTCTCCAGTCCCCACAAACCAACTTTTTAAAGAGAACTAAGTCTCAATAGTTTAAATTTTATAATCAAAGTGTGAATAAAGTTCAAATTTCTTCCTTAAATTTGGTTTAGAAAATAACATCTCTGTGTATCACCACAGAGAATTCAGCCTCTTCCTGATCTTGCCAAAGAAACGCTGAGCAGAGCAGAGCAATTGGATAAAGTCGCCGAGGGCTTCCCATTTGGACTCCTCGACATGCAGGTGTCTTACTCCTTAGGCCTGTGCCCGCCTATTAACTATTCACCAGCATGAGGCAGTGGGATGTCCAACAAAACTGGCCTCATCTTCATTTCGAGTCAGAAGAACATAGCGCACCCCTGCACCCACTCACGCGTTCAAGTTAGTCTTTCCGTGGTAGCTGTTTAATATGGGTTTTGGAGCCTTGAAAGGAAATGGCTTGCATTTTCCAAAATGCCTGGAGTGGCTTTGCCGCCTGTGATAAGGCGATATATAAATCTGAGTTGTTGTTGTTGCTAATGGGATCTATTCTCGACAAAGCATCATTGTACTTGCTGCTTTTGTGCTGAAGCTGCCTGGAGGAGGGAGGCAAGTGGAGAGTGTAGTCCTGCTTTAAAAGGAAATAATCAGTCGGCAGGTGGCTGCATAGTGGGATAAGCAAATGGGACTAAGTGTAGCATGGCTTTCCTCACAGAATAACAGCAAACGAGAATGAGCCCGATAAAGATCTTTTGTACTAGCAGCATGGAACAAAAGCTTTGGGTTCCTAAGTTTTCGTGTTTATGCAGCAAAACCATGGTTTGATTAAAATTGCATTTTTCTCCCCAGGAACTCCTTACTTGATGTGGAAGTGGAGGGATATGTAACGCTAATATCTCTATGCCCTGAAAAACTCAGGAACCTCCTGGGAGCCACTGCTAGGATGCCATGGGTCACAGTACATTCTGATCTTAGGTACAGTCCTGCCAATTCTATCAATTCTTTCTTACCACAGTTTGTCCAAGGTTCAAAGTTAATATACTTCTATTTTTCTATACGTAGGGAACCAGTTCTCAAGAGGAGGAAATAGGCTTAAAGCACTATTGAATTAGTCTGGGGAAAAAGGTATTTTGTATTTGTGGCTTTTCACATCTCTTTATTCAACTCAATCTTACTGGGCAGCGGGAAAATATTTGGCACACACCCTGGACTTTGGAAAATGATTTGTGGTGCAGTGAAATTAGAATAGTTTTAAGTCACTCTGATTCTTGATGATAAGTACTTTTTGAAGACACTGCCAGTTGCTGCAGTTTCCTGACAGAAACGACAGAAGGAGAAATTCATCTCAAAACGCCACATGTGTGTGCTTGAAGAAAAGGCAGTGTAGCTATAGTAAAGGGGTTCCCTCTAAGATGTCCATTCACGTAGCTCTGGCTGCACACCAGACCCTGTGAGGGTCACCCACTCTAGTCCTGGGAGTCAGCAGAGGGTCCTTCGTGAGAGCTGTATTGTAGGACAAGCACGAGGAGAGGGATGAAGATGTTTCAAATGCAACCCTGAGCATGTGAGCTGTTGCCAGAGATAACAGGAAGGCATCAAAGACTGTGAGAGACAGATGCTCTGGCAGAGAGCTGAGAAGGCAAGAAATCTGGGGATGGGGAGGGAAAAAGGCAGGAAGCTAGAGAGCGAGAAGGAGAGAGGGGCTTGTGAGGAGAAGATGGGGGCAGAATCAGGAAGGTGGTTGAGAATAGCGTAGGAGGAAAACACAGCCTCTCTTTGACTCATTGAAAGGCTCTGAAAACAAAGAAGTGGTCCCTATGGAACTGGTCACTAATTTAAAGGACAATAATCGGCTCTTGTTGTTTTGTCAGAATTTCCTTCTTCTTCAGGGCAGGCTTGTTAAACACATTCACTCCCAGGATAACAATTACATCCCTAAATGAGAGCCCCTGCTGAAAATGAATTGATTCTAACTCCATCAGGGATTTTAAAGATGTATGGGGGATTTGAAGGCAGAGTGAGGGCATCACACACACACCCGCACGCACACACACAAGCACAGATACACACACATGGGCACAAACGTACACACACACATGCGCACACACACACAGACACACACACAAACACACGCACGTGCACACACACGTACACCCACACACAGAAAGAAGGGGCAAAGACAGAGAGACAGAGCTTGTGTCTTTATACATGTGTTCACACGTGTGTATACATGTCTGTGTGTAACTGTGCACATGCATGTGTGTCTCTGGGACCACATGCATTTACATGGGTCTGCCTGTGTCTATACAGATATTTGTTTGTACATATCTCTGTCTATACGGCATGAGTGGATATGTGTGTGTGTCTATGTATATGCATGTGTTTGTGTGTGTACATGCTTCAAGGAACTGACTAAACATATCATGGACATGGTAGATACAAAGGAGTAGTCAGCCGATGCCAAGTTGGTAGGAGAAGGAGGTGATCCTCATCACTGACTTCCAAACAGGTCAGTTTTGTGTCCCAGAGGCTATAGCTATCAGCAGTGGATATACTTTTTTCTTTTTATTGTTTATTTTATGTATGGTTTATTTTGATCATTTTCCCCTCCTCTTTTTCATGAATGACAAGTCAGTCTGACAACCCCATAGACAGGCCAAGGGAGAGACTGCCAGACTTCCACTGCCCACAGAACTCCAAGCAAGAAAAACATACAGATTCTCAGCAGACTGTTTATGCCAAGATTTGGCACTTCACCCTTTTGAAGTATTGGGTAAGTTACTACCTATCAGTATTTTGTGTCTATTTTTCACTGTACATGGGATAAACATACTTCCTTTATAAGATATCTTTGAGAATTAGGTGAAGTCTAACACACAGAGAGATAACTAAGCAGACTCCAGTGCTGTCCCAGTGATCAGTCTGGTATTCAGCACAAGCATTTCCTATTTGCTTCCAAGTTAAGTTTGGAGAGGAATAATGGAAAATGATTAATAATATTTGCCCCAAGCTTCCAATTGTTTTGTGTGCCAAGGAAAGAGGCCGCAGTGCATGGGGCCTGAGAAATGGTTTCAGTACTAGAAAGACAAGAGAAATAACTACCCCTGGAGGATAAGGGAGTAGGGTCTTCTCTAAATATTTAAACTCAGAATTTGTACACTCTATTAATCAAGCTCTCGGATTTAGTCTCCTTTCTAGATGTTGTTTTCATAACTGGTCATACTCACAGTGATATTCCTAGTACTAGCTCTCTTTAAACTGTAGCCTTGTGAATCTAAAAAGATACTGTCCATGACTTTGAGCTATCTGGCCAGGCAGTGCTTCTTGTCTTTCTACATGACCCCTTATAGGAAGGGAAAGGGTAGTCATACTCTCTTAAGACCTGGACAGTTAGTATGAAGCAGCGTGTGATCAGTCCCAAGTTTCCCAAAAATTCTGCAACTGGATTTATCATATTCTGTATTTGTATGTTTCCCCCTCTCATATCTTAATAAATCCTCGATACCCCTTAAACAGACACACGTAGATTTTTTTTTAACAGATTGCTGCTTCAGTGAGAGCAAGAAAATCCCATTGTTCAGAGTTTCTTAAATGACAAAGGAGCCAAAGTCACTTGCAGGTGACAGAGACTCATTGGTAGACAAAGTAGGACACTCTTACAGTAAGACCCAAGTGAGATTTATCAGCTGTGTCCTGCACCAATGCAAACTCAGGATACAGGGAGGAGAAAGGCTGTCTTTTGTGGTTGACTGAAGAAATGACTTGCTATAGTTGGTTATGAGCTGAAAACCTGGCCCAGTGTGGGGAGTCTATAGGCTGTTGGGGCAGCCCTGACTATTAGATCCAGAGACCACAGTGTGGATGGCATGAGCTATAAACCTGGTCAAGTGTGCCAAGGCTGTTGGGGCAGTCCTGACTCTTGGATCCAAAGACCACAGAGAGTGTCAGTGGATTTCTGGGGCTCGTTGTGGAAGTTATGGGTTTTATTCTAACATTTGGTTTTGTTGTATATTTAGTTCAGCTCCTTGGAGAGATGCTGTGTGTTTGTCTCAGCTCTGTTTGCAGAGCTGAGTTGAACCAGTTGAAAGCAACAAGAAATGAAAGAAAGCATGAGAAAGCCCAAGGCAAGGACAGGACTTTTATTTTAGACTTCAGTCTATTCTCACTCATAGAATTAGAGTGAAAAAGTAAAAGTCAAATAAAAGAAGCCCTTTTCTATTTTCAAATAAATCACAGAGATCTAGCAAAGTATATTTTTGATAAAGATTAATTGGATACAATTCTGGATTTGATAGCAGGCCTACAGAGTACAGATTTAATTGGAGTACTCATTCTCATGAGAAGTAATTACAGACTTCTGTGCCAGGGTCAGAAATGAGTGGCAGTCTCCCAGACACCAAAACAGGTATAAAAGATTCAAGACTGGGTGTGTCATTCTCCACAGGGACAGGATAGAGAAAGACTTAAGTCTCCAGCTGAAAGTGGGTGGCAATTTATTCAAGGAAACAAGCCAAGGCAGAAAAAGGGGCAGCTCAGACAATCAGAGCAGCCCAGGTCAGTGTGTGCACCTTCACCGCCCAAAGAGTAACGATCCTAATTCACAATCCTTTCAGCAAGATGATAATCGGTTATACAAAAGGAAAAGGAATCTGAGGGCTAGAGAAGAATTCACCAAAGTTTAAACTGGTTCCTACTCAATTGGGGTTAAGGAACAGCAAAATGGTACAGTAGGTGAAAGTGATTAACCTGACAATTTGAGTTTGATCCTGAGAATCTATGTGGTGGGAGGAAAAATCTCGTTCTAACCGGTTGTCCTGTGACTTCCCTTCTACTAGCTCTGGCACACACACACACACACACACACACACACACACACACACACACACGAATACACACATGAAGAAGAACGCTAAAAAAGAAATCGCACATTAGTTCAGAATTGAGTGTGATAAAAGGCTATTTATTTAGGGGTAGACTCGCAGATCACAATCCTCTCCCGGAACAGGAACAGCAACCAAATCCCACACCTAAAAAAGAAGCCGGACATGTGCTTTACGTGGGCATATAGGGTATACCCCAAGCATATATACCCCAAATGGGCGGGTAACTTAAAGGCTACTGGCAGTAGGAATTCCTACAGCACCTCCCCCTTTTGTTTAAATAAGAAAGTCCCAAGCCTAATACAAAGTTATATACAATAAGAACAAATATCAGGTATAAAAATTAGAATTACAACTGGCATAAACAATATCAAGCAAGAAACATGTAATGAATGTTTCAATAATTATTCTATCCTAATGAGTTTAAGTCTTGTATAATAAATAACTTGGCCAAGTCATGAGAGGAAAGTAACTACAACTATCTAATCTTCAACCCCAGTGAAGACCTGAGAAGGGAAGTAATATTATTTGAGTAAGCAGGAAGTGCAATCAAGCAACTTCCAAAATGTGCAACAAATGACAGAGACAACTGGCTACCTGGGCAATCACCCAAAGTCTCATTTGCAATGTTGGAGCAACCAACTTTGGATAAGGCCTAGAGTAACTGACAGACCATTTTCAGAGGCAGGAAATTTTTTAAAACTGTCTTACCCTGTCTTGGCAAGGTTTGACAGTCTTTTTTTCTTGCATCTTGCTTGTCCTATTTAGACATCATGCATTTTGACAGTGGTCAATGCATGGGCAGTTTCTTGACCAAAGGCCAATTTTGCCAAGAAGAAAACAATCTGCTATGTGTTATCTTAAGGATAAATAACACAGGTCTGCCAGTGGTTACCAGGAATACTAATCATGGTTCTTTGGTTCCTGCCCCTCTCTGGTAGAATACCACACACACACACACACACACACACACACACACACACACACACACACACACACCTACCTCATGTGGGTTGGTGAGAGCTGGTGCAGAGCTGTGTCTTGTCTCACATGGCAGCCTCTCCTCTGCTTTAGAGCCCATGACCCTTTAATAGCTCTCTCTGAACTGGTGACTCTGTTTCAATAACAAACTGAAATGTTCTCCAGGCAACTTCAATATCCAGAGGAGAATGTGGCCTCAGAAGTTTTCTTCGGACCCTCATTTACACTTGCCCAACCACAGTGACAGTAAAGGGACACAAAGTTGATCTGTAGATAACCCAGTCCTTGAGAATTCTGTTTCCCAGACTCAGTATTACCCAGCAACTCAGAACAGAGAATTTGTGGATGGTGCCCTCTCTATATAGACAAAAGAGTAACTTAAACATGTTGTGAAAGTCAAAATGGCATGTGCTTTAACAATCTGCATGAGCTTAAAGCTGCAAAATATCTCAAAACTCGGACCCTAGTATGTCACTGTGTCTGAGAAAAATAAGATAACTCCTAATTTAGTTATTACCACCCATGGACTGCAAAAAGTAGCAAAACAAAAAAAAATTCAACAAAATTCCAAACAAGAATTAATCTGTTAAGAATCAAGTGAGACTGTTCTGTAAGATTATATATAATGCAACCTACTATAGAGAGGTGACAGCAGAGTCCGAAGACAATAGCTGATTAATGTATAAACAATATCTTCACCATAGATGTCACAATAGTCTGTTTGTTTGTTTGTTTTGGGTTTTTTTTTTTTAGCAATGATGCACAATATCTCTAAAGTAGAGAAGACACAGTATCTTCATAGTCTCTACCTACCTTGAAATTCACAGCATGCATCACAACAATCCAGTCCTATCATTCCCGGGCTATGTTGCCAAAAATACACTTCAGAAAAAGTAGCTGCACATTTATACCAAAAGCCTTTGGATCCTGGGAGAAAGTGTCATCACAGGGAGTAGCGCATGGCAAGAGCGTAGCATATTGTGACAACCCTATATGACAATAGGCTGCAAACCTTCCTAAAAACATGTGCAGAAGTTAGAGACTTGACAGTTATATTGTAATTACACGTTATGGAGTTTACAATGAGGACACTAAGAGACACTTACGTAGATTTAATCTACACGGAAAGTAGAAAAAGACAAGATCTCCTGAGCAAATTGGGAGCATTGGGGACCTAGTGGGAGGGTTGAAGCAGGAAGGGGAGCAGAGGAAAAATGTAGAGCGCAATAAAAATCAATAAAAAAAAAAGAAAACAAGATATCAGAGAGTACCACGAATTCTAAAAACCATGTAAACAATCTGCCTCATATTGGGTGAGAAGTGTGCTGTGCACTGTGTGTGATGGGCACATAACCCATCTCCATTGCGCACAAACCCATTGTCCTCGTTGCCGTGGATTTCAGAATGTATGTGTGCTATTCCTCCTATCTTCCAAAATCTAAGTTAGTACATCTTGATAATTAAACATATTTAACTATTAACACGGATACATTTTTAGCACGAAACTTGGCAATGAATTTTATAGTTCTTTATTTGAGATGAATATCATCTGAGCTCAAGATAAATCTATTTTATGAGCTAAAGGCAAAATAATAATAACCCAAGGTACTAAAAGGATGGGAGTTGTGCAAAGCTGAGTGAATTTGGTTTCTCACCAAGTTCACAGGACAGGTACGGAAAGTAGTATTTTGAAGAAAAAAAAAAACTATGCTGTTTTATTTTAACAAAATAAAAGATGAATTGTTCACTTTGGTAGAAGACAATGTCTGAGTCACATATTGTCTTTGCTGTAGAATCACTAAGATATTATAGAGACTCATCCCATTTAACCCAAATCCTTACCACAGTGCAGGCCTTGTCCCGTCTTACATGGGGAGGTCAACCTTCGCTTCATGCTCCAGGTAACTTAGTCTAAATCCTACTCATCTCCCTGATCTATCCTTGCAAAGAAGGGGAAGTAGAAGAGAGGAGAAGCAAGGTCCAAAATCACAGCTTTGGTTGAAACACTTACTCCTCCTCTTTCTCAGTTGTCCATTGGGGGAGAAGAAGCCCTGCACGCCCCTACTACGTAGAGCAGCTCCTGGGGGGCGGGACCCTCACACAGCTGTGATGTGTGATTTGAAGCATTTGCAAAACTGTTATTACGTTGTTTCTCAGTAAATGAACTTGAAGCATAGTGATGGATTTCATTGGTTCTCTGAAAGACACCGTGCACTCAGTAAAGAGAATGATATCAATACCTGTAGGCAGGATAGTAGAGGGACATTTGAATAGGGACCCCATAATGCAGACGATCACAGTGGCGTATTGAGCTCACAGTGAGGTGGTCACTCCCCTCCTAAGGAAAAAATGGGTATTTTTCCAGGAGATTGAAAAGCTCACACTCTGCAGAAGCTACAGCATTCAGAACTCTGGAGAAGTAATCTGATATAGTCCAAATAAACACTCCTGTCTGTCACATAACCTTTAATTATAATATGCAACTGTAATTTCACCTAATTAGAAAAGGTGAACTCAATTTTGAATTGCAAATTATTCATTTTATGGAAGCTTTTATGAAATTAAATCCTTGTCAGACTGACAGACCCAGTCAGTGTGGAATGAGGTGCCCTATGATGTGAGAGTTTTGATTAATCACTGAGGCGTTCCAAAGCTGCTGCCTGGAACCGTTCACTGGGTTTAATGCCAGTTAAAGGCAACTTTTCAATTAAAGCCTCCATCATGGTGCTGGAACCAGAACTCCAGCCCTGCCCAGTCTCCCTGAACTTACCCACACTTCCTCAAGAGTAAGCGGGGATCAGAGAAATCACCTCCTGTGAAATAAGAACTTCCTGAGAACGCATAAGAAAACAATCTGCTCCCCATGAAGGGTTTTTAACTGGGCTTAATTGTAGTTAATTTAGGACTGCAAGCCTTGGGCTCACAGTTACACCAAGATTGACAAAAATCTTTATAAATCTAAGAGTGCAGGAAATTCTCTAGTTTTGAGACATGAAGACATTAAATCTGATTGTTGAATGAGTGTGTTCATGGCCAATAAAAGCAAAATTAAAGAACTCGAAGAAAATAAGAAGCCTTAAATCTCCACAAATGTCCGTAAGGCCTGCTCTGGTCAATTATTTCCAAGTCAACCAATGTGCTCTCTAAATGACTGGATGTAAATGAAGTTGTCAGAATGTGATTCTATCCAGAGCAGCAACTAAAGGCAGAGCTGACTGCAAAATTACATATACGAGAGAGAAACTTTAAGATTCTGTATAAATAGAAATAAATTAGGCTTCGGGTTTAAGCCATTCCAGAACTTGCTAAAATAAAAGTGTACTGAAATTAAAATCATCCCCTCAATAAACAGACATGATTACACCAGGCACTAGCTATCCAAGCTTTCAGGATGTAGGTGTAGGAGAAGCAACAATTAGTGATTATTATTGGCTATATAGGGAATCTGAAGCCAACCTGGGCTCCATGGTACTATTTTAAAATAAGATTATTAAATCAGTAGTGGCTGGGGAGATGGCTCAGCGATGAGGAACACTTGGCCTTCTTACAGAGGACCCGAGATTCTTTCCCAGCATCACGCCAGACGCTCCCAAGTTTGTAACTCCATTTCCAAAGCATCTGATGCCCTCTTTTGACCTCTGTGGGTACTGCAGGCATTTGGTCTAGAAACATGCATCCAGGCACACAGACACAAATACATAAAGTAAAATATTAATAATCTATAGTCTAATAAAATAGCCATACTAAACAATTAGGCAAACAGAAAGACTGATGTATCAAATAAAATATACACAAATATAGAGTTTATTTTTCCATATTCTACAGATATCACCAGCCTATAAATAATCCCATAAATTATCAATGTGAAGCCCTTTAAAAAAATAATATTGCAATGTGCACCTCAGTATTATGGGTTGTGATTTCTTTTTCTAGAATGTAGTGAAAATCAATAAAGCAGAAGAAGACAGCAAGCAGAGATACTGCATTCTGTTGCGTTCTTACAGTCATCCCCAAAGGAAAGCAAACAGTCCCACAGAAAAGAAATAACACTTTAGTGTTTGTAAGTTTCCCACAGGATTATTTTCTTTCTCACACACAATTTCAAAAGAATGTGTACAAACTTCATATCACACTTGTAAAAAAAACTCATACTGCAGAAAATCCCCTGGCCTAAAGACTGGACAAGAACTGCAGGACCTTTAAGGCTTCAACCAGGGTTGTACTTCTGTCTCTTTATAGAGATTTGGGCAACAGTTAAAGAAAGTAGATAATTCACACTTTATCTGACTTCAAGCAACAAGAGAAAGAGCCTAAAGGAATGCCAAGAGAGAAAATGTGTAATACATAAAGAGAGTAACTCAGTCTAAGGAAGGCGCTATCCCCAGGAAACTATGTGTGGGTCTCATTTCATTGTAAACTGGCAAAAAATAAATAAATACAAATATATTTGCTCCTCCTCTGCACCTGTGGTGGATAAAGAAAAAGAATTGTATGGAGTGGTATGAAGAGAACACACATCCTAGAAAGATTCAGACCACCTCTGAAACCTAGCTTGGCATCATACCTTAAACTCCGGAGGCTTCCAGAATGGATTTACTTCTTTTGAGGCACTCGATACAGTGATGAACTGAATGTTCACATTGTTACCAGTTTGATTGCCTATGTGACTAGCATCTATTGTCTACAGCTTGTCTGATCCCGTAATCTTCTGGGTGTAGCTCAAGAGAAACAATACCCTCTTTCTGGAGTGTTATGATATATAAATTATCACATGCACATTTCTGTTTGTTCTATGCCTGGTCTGTATTATTATATTCTTAACATGTATGTGTTTTGTATCTCCTAAGAAGATCAGAAGCCTTTGTTTGCTGATGTTTCTTTCTGATTTTTGAGATATAGTCTCAGGGAGCTATGGTGTACCCAAACTCACTTGTCACTAAATATGTCCTTGTACTCAATCATCTCTCCCCTCATTTCTCAGGCACAAGCTGCCAACAAATCCAGGTTAAGTGTACTAGAAATCAAGCCTAAGTTCTCATACGGTCTAGGCTGAATCCCCATCCAATAAATTAGAATCCTCATTAACATCTTAAATATTTTATTATAATAATCATATTGATAATATCAGCAATATTGTTGCCTCACTATAAATACAAGAAACGTCACCTTCAATATAAATAACACTTGTGGTTAAACTGAGGCTTACCTAGAATGGTAGATACATTTAGGACAGTAAAGTTATTAGTAAAGAAGAAAAATAGGAAAATGATAAAAAAATAATTTAAACACAAAGAAATGGTACACAGATTTTAAAAACAGAGGGAAATTAAAACAGCAGGAAATGACTATTGTTTCCATAGCCCATGACTGAATACCCGAAAAGAATAATCAAAGTAAACACAAACTGTCCCATTAGAAACAGAGATCAATTATAAAAAACACAGAGGCATCCCCAAATACCTTCCCCAGACAGGAGGTAGCTGCATTTGCACTCCCTTTATCTACAATCTTATTATTGAAAACAAAAAACAAAAAACAACAAAAAAAACCAAAACCCAACAAATTGGTTTTTAGAAACTGGATCCTGCGGCAGACAGTATTTTGTAAATCTTCCTAATCATCAGTAAGTAGAATTCTAAAGACATCTTAAAACTATTTTTCTTATGAAATTTTTAAGGGATTAAAAAAAAATCTCGATTTCGTTATTTGAGGTTTAAATAAATTGACAGTGGCACCAAAGCAATATTTTCCTGCCTGAAGCCTTGATGTCGGTGTTTAAAGTTTCTCTGAGGACCTCCTACACAAGGGCCCCATGAGAAGTGACAGTGAACTAAAGGGCAGAGCACATCGTGGTTCTGGGAAACCGGCAACTACACAGCGAGTAAGAGATCCACCGTGGCCAGCTCTGACGATGTCCACAGCACTGTACAGAGTTCTGCATGCCATACAGAACAAAGCGAGATTTCCCTTCAGAACGGTGGTCAGCTGTGTTGGGGAGTCCGTTCCTACTGGCTCTGGGGAGGGAGGAGAAAGAGTCAGGAGTTCAAGGCTGTTTATGGATACATAGTTTACCTGAGGGGTTAGAATCGTCTGATTATGGGACATATAATGTGATAATACTCTTCAGTTTCTGTGAATCTATGGTTTCTGCTCTGCTCATGCGATGGGTCTGCACGGCAAAAATTCGAGGCAGTTTTATTTTATTTTATTTTTTGCCCAGTTTCTGCTATTGAACTAAAGTGTTCTCTATTCCGGTTTCATAGTGTGGTGAGTTCATTGTTGAGATTCCCACAAAGCTAGCCTGCAGCATGCCGCCCCCTTGACGGATTCAGACAGAAGCAGTTGAGTTCTTTTCAAGAAATGGTTTTCAAAGAAAATTTGACCACAATCCCTCAGTGAAAATAAAATCATCCCAAACAAGTGTCATGATGGGCACGATCACACACACACACACACACACACACACACACACACACGAGGTTTAGGGTGGGGAAAGAGAAGAGACAATGCTTGTATCATGAGCTTTGCCATGCATTTGCTACACCGTACAAACCCACAGACGGGCTGTCAATCAAAGCAGGCAAAAAAACTAAATCAGGAAGCACAAATTTATGAAGCTATTTCTATGTTTCCTGGAATACCAAACTGCCAAGAGAAGCAATAAATGTCAAAGCCTTAGCAAAAATCTTTGAAATGTAAGCTTAACCATGGGGGTCAGCAAAAAAATTAGAGGCAAGCTGCACTTCCTCCAGTTCTTGTGACTCAACTGGTCTTATACCTCAGGTCAAATCTTGGAAATCATCCAGAAGTTTTGTTTAATGCAATGCTGATTTCTAATGTTTTAAACATTTGGGCTCACCATATCTAACCTTTGCTGCATTAAACATAAGCCTGGACCACTGCTAGTCAGATTTTCTTATTTAATATATTAAGATCATGGGTTGTGTAAAAAAAAAAAAAACATAGCACTTTTTCCCATACATCCAAGATGAAACACTGTTTCACCTGAACTAAATGAGGTGAGTTTTATGTAGGTGAGATTTGGTTTTATAACTTATTCAATGATGAAGTTGAGACAAATGTGAGACTTTTAGTAAAACAAAAATAAATATATGCTTATTAGCATATTAAAATATGAGGTAAACTGTAAAAGCCATTCTAGTTTTTGAACAAATCCTATTAAATGTAAATGATTTTTTACCTAGGTACTTAAAGAGCTTACCCATTGATGAGACTGTCTTAACTGCCACACGGAAGCTTCGCAGGAAAAGTACCATGCATCTAGGAGAACAAACAGAGAGTTCAAAATCATTAAATTTATGGGCTTGTTGGACAGATCCTACAGAGATGAAACCCAGACTTTTATAAAAAGGGCTTAGAAGTGGTTTCTATGAGATGAAGGGCATCCTGCAGGCATGGTGAGCACCGTTCAGCAGGTTTAGTGCAGAAGTCCCAGGTGATATCAGGCCTGGTTTTCTTAGCATCATAGAAAGGATTTCAGCTGGAACACAGGCCTGTTTAGAGTGTTGCTCTGTTCCTCACAGAAGGAGAATGCCAATAGAATCCTATAGTCAGCTAGCGTCTGTCCTGCTGCCTGGGAGAGCTGCAGTCCCTTTTCCAGACACAGTCTCCACAGAGACGTTGATTGGGCAAAATTATGTTTGCTGACTCAGTGGTCCAGAACTGCAGATTTTAATGGAACTTTGAACACAAGGAAGAAAAGGATATTGTTGTTCTCTGACTTAGAGGAAGGGGGAATTTATCAGAATGACAGAGATGTTCCCAGTTCACTCCCAGACACCAGAAAACCTCCAGAGTTGTTGAATGAAATCAATGACTATGTAGTTCAGAACTTCATCTAAAATAAAACTCTAGGCCCAATTAAAGTCACTTGTGAATTTACATGCATATTTCCATATTCCACAAGAAGCAGTTCTTACCGGTCTGAGCCATGGTGCCGGCAAAGCTGTCTTACGCTAAAAGAAAGGTTAACACCAATATCCATCATGATGACAAAATATAAAAGCCACTCTAAACTTTGCTTTATGTTTAAAAACCACTTATGAGTGAGTACATATGATAATTGTCTTTCTGAGTCTCGGTTACCTCACTCAATATGATGTTTTCTAGCTCCATCCATTTGCCCGCAAATTCTGAAGATGTCGTCATTATTTTCTGCTGTGTAGTACTCCATTGTGTGGATGGACCAATTTTCCTCATTCATTCTTCAGTTGAGGGGCATTTAGATTGTTTCCAGGTTCTGACTATGAAAAACAACACTGTTATTAACATAGTTGAGCACATGTCCTTGTGGTATGGTTGAGCATCCTTTGTGAATTTATCCAAAAGTGATATTGCTAGGTCTTGAAGAAGGTTATTTCCTAATTTTCCCAGAAATCACCATACTGACATCCAAAGGGGTTCTTGCAGCTTGTACTTTCACCAGCAATGGAAGAGTGTTCCCTTTACCCCACATCCTCTCCAGCATAAGTTGTCATCAATGTTTTTGATCTTGGCCATTCTTACAGGTATAAAGTAGAATCTCAGAGTTGTTTTGATTTGCATTTCTCTGATGGCTAAGGATGCTAAGCCTTTCCTTAAGTGTCTTTCAGCCATTTTAGATTCCTCTGTTGAGAGTTCTCTGTTTAGGTTTGTACTCCATTTTTTATTGGATTATTTGCTCTCTTAATGACCAATTTCTTAAGTTCTTTGTATATTTTGGAGATCAGACCTCTGTCAGATGTGGGGATGGTGAATATTTTGTCCCATTCTGTAGGCTGCCGCTTTGTCTTGTTGACCATGTCCTTTGCTTTACAGAAGCCTACAAATCACATTCTAAGAGAACACAGACAACAATGAGGACCCTAAGAGAGACACACATGGATCTAATCTACATGGGAAGTAGTAAAAGACAAGATCTCCTGAGTAAATTGGGAGCATGGGAACTATGGGAGAGGGTTGAAGGAGAGGAGAGAGAAAGGAAGGGGAGCAGAGAAAAATGTAGAGCTCAATAAAATCAAAAAAAAAAGAAAGAAAAACAAACATTTTTAACATTGACTGACTGAGTTACCATTTCAAACCCAACAAGATGTAAAAGGTATCAGTGATGATGGAGTTTAGCCCCAGACAGCAAGCAGATTAAACACATTCACAGATGGGTATAATCTGCTGTGTTCCCCCACTGAGAATGAATCATCATAGATTGGGTTTCAGTAGAAAGAGCCAAAGTTCTGAAAGAATCATAAATTCACCCTCCTTAAAATTGTCAATAATGTGTTCACCGTGCCCCTAGCTTCCTGTCAAGTCTGTGTACCACATGCATGCTCAGACACAGCCTCATCCATCACTCAGTAAAAAGCCTGTCACTTTGAAATCTGAACTTGTCTTTCCTGCCTTACAGTGCTATTGACACCCTATAGCTGTCAATCATAAGAAACGGTGCTATTCAAGAGCAGGGCTCCCAATATCCGCTAGAAATGGAACCAGAATGTGGGGCTTCACATCGTATGAAAGACTCAGGTTAAACACTAAGGGCCAACTTACCCAAAAATCCCTTCCAAGATCTTTCTTCAACTTCCCTTTGAATATGTGACATTAGTCTCAGGAAGAAAAGTTCTCTGAGTCCTCCGAAACTGTCACGTTTAAGAGCCAACAAAAATGTGATGCCTTCTGTTAATAATTTCTGTGACTCTGTAGGGAACAATTTGTGATCAAGAAATATACCAAATTTTATAAACAAAATTTTATGAAACAACAGTTATTTATATTTTTATTTTATATTTTATAAATTTTTAATAAATGGAATCAAGTCAGATAAGGAGAGTGCAGAAACTGCCTCTTCAAAATGACTAATAAACAAGTTAGTACTTTAAAAAAATTAGACCAGCAAGGTTTTGTACAGAGTTTTATTCCTGGAACAAATATGCGGTGTTTGATAGCATACAAGACCATATTTGTAACCAGCTGTGAGACTCTAAATTCACAGTCTCCTGCACTACTATAGCATGCTTCATTCATGGATTTGGCACATCCATAAAGACAGCAAAATCATGAGTGTATAGCTTAAACATTGAAATTATTGATATTGTCATTTGATACCTATCTTTTGAAAAAGCGATGAGTCGGGTGGAATAACTGATCAAAATTTTGATCCTTTTTTATAATGAAGTATCTAGGCATCATATCCACCAAACATTAGTATAACACCAAGATGTTCAATCCTTTGAGGACTATAACATCAAGTCCTACAATCTGTGTCCTCATTTTTCCAACACTAGGTATGGTGGAATACAGAAACTAAACCACTAGGTCAACTAAAGTGTAGGAGAATCTTGAGGTCAGGGTAGCAAGAGCTATAGAGAGAAACCCTGTCTCAAAACAGAGATAGACACAGAGATAGATAAATAAAAGAAGATAGATAGATAGTAGAGAGATGATAGATAGATAGATAGATGATAGATAGATAGATAGATAGATAGATAGATAGATAGATAGATGATAGATAGATA
>NC_022022.1:44005399-44019684 GCF_000317375.1 Microtus ochrogaster | reverse complement strand
TAGATAGATAGATGATAGATAGATAGATGATAGATAGATAGATAGATAGATAGATAGATAGATAGATAGATGATAGATGGTAGATAGGTAGATGATGGATAGATGATAGATAGATAGATAGATAGATAGATAGATAGATAGATAGATAGATAGATAGATGATAGATAGATAGATAGATAGATAGATGATAGATTGATAGAGAAAGACAGACAGACAGACAGACAGACACACAGACACACAAACCTGCATGAACAGATGACTGAGAAGTAAACTGAGGCAGAAGGAAGAGAACCTGGGGTTGAATCATAGTTGGGAAAAAAAATCTAGAGTGAAAAATGTTTACAAAAAACACCCTAGATTCTATTTTACACAAAGAATAAACTATAATGATCCATTAGTACATCAAGAATATTCATTTTCAGTAGTTACTTCCATTTAGTCATGAAAATTTATATCTTGATTCCAGTAGACCTAAAGTTGCATAAACTATTAAACAAGTAAGGAAACTATGTTATTTCTCAATTATATGTGCATTCTAGTCCTATATATCATCATAACATCCAAAATCTTCCAAATAATTAACAGTCTCCATCTGAGTGTGAACTAGACAGGTGTGTGTTTGTGCATGTGTGTGTGTGCACACACACAAACAAATGCACTCTGTTAAAGTAATGTCAAGCTAATTCGAAGCAAATTTATACATGTTGTTTGTAAAAATCTAGATTTCCTATGTGATTTTAACTTTGCTCAAATAGACTTGTGTGTTATTAGCCAGGATTTAGTCTTCTAAATTTGAATACAGAGTGACAGAATTAAAATTCTTTAAAAAGTCATGTATTTAACAGACTTCACAAACACTGACATGGTTGTTTGGGTCCCCCCCTCCTTTTTCAAAAAAATTTAATTAAAAGTGCAATAATACAGTTTACAGAATAAATTTATTCATTTCTACACACATTTCCCCCAGTTTTTGGAAGAATGTTTATTTTATTTATTTATTTTTGTATTTTTTCGTAATCTTCTTGCTATTGAGGTCGAAAGCAAATTTGAGTATAACTCAAAAGTTCACGAGCAGAGTTTTCCTAATTTAAATGGTGTTTAGCTTATTACTAAGAAAAGAGAACATAGCACACTTAGAATTAACTCTGTGTCTGGAACAGCAAAATCAGTATGGTGACTCTTTGAGAGATACCTTGCTGTGAATAACAGTGGTCAGGGCGGACAGTCTTTGGTTTCCTGCTTGCTCTCAACACACTGTGTTCTGAGCCATGCACACCTCCCAGACTGTACTAGCCCCATTCCACTTAGAAGTCATTGTGAAACATTACTCCTTCATTCTGCCGACCGACATACGCACACATTATGCTAAGCCGGGGCATTTTAAATATTTCTTGACAACACTTGCCTTTCTTTCATTGTCTTTCCATGAGATTTCAAGAGCCTGGATTCCTAACTTGTGAAAAACAGAGTGTGACCCAAGTTCCTCTTGTGGCAGGTAGAATTGGGATAGATGCACAAACTTCTCCTGCACCTTTGAAACCACAGGCCTTTATTTATAACTTATAAATATTCAACATCAAACTAAGTATATAGTTACCTATAAGTCTGCATTTAGCAATCACACTCTTAAAATATCGACTTTAATTATTCCTCCCTAAACACACTGTTTTAAGTCATTTATTTCTTTAAACTGACTACAGAATTAAAATAAAATTTTAAGTTGATCTGAGGACACGAAGCTCTCCACTTGGTTGCAGTGATGTCCTTATTTATTCCCGTCTCTGCAGCTCATGCACTCGGGGTGGCAATGGAAATCACCCAACAGTCAGGCAGGGAGGGTTGGGACGACACTGCAGAGCAGAGGGTCGAGGTATCCTGCCTACTTAATGATTTAGAGGCAAACCTGGACTGCACAATATGGAAGACATGCATTTGTGAAAGGGTCCAAGAAGAAGGAGAAGCAAACTACTGCTGCTCTGCAGCCCCATCACTTTTAATTCTTAAAAAAGACTCATTGAGCGACTCAAACAACTTCAGCATCCTCTGTAGACCAAGTGAGCCTTCCGTTTGTGACCCACCTGCGTTGGCTTCTCTAGAAACTCTGAATACAGATCTTACAAGGCTCCACATGTTTTATGTCTTATCAAACATAATCTGCAAGCAGTTTGCTACAAATTCAGGAATTCCTGAAATGAATATTTAGTATGTTCAATGGTATCTTCTGCATGCAGCTTTTGTCTTTTGTGTATTATTATTATTAATTTCTTATTTCTTCCATCTGGGCTTTGGGTTAAAAACTGTGACAATGTTATGAAATGGAACATAACTGCAATGAATGCAAATACTTGAAAAATAGTGATTGAGCATGCACACATGTCAGATGAAGAGCCCCTCTTTAACTATTGTCTTCCTATTCTGCTGCTGATTTTAGACAGGCTCTTGCTTTGTAGTCCTTGTTTGTCTACAACTCACTATGTAGCAAGATGGCACTTAAACTCAAAGAGATTCATCTACCTTTGCCTCTAAGTGCTAATGTAAAAGGTTTGCTCCACAATGATGGCTAAATCTTACTATCTTTTAGCATATTTCTCTATGAATAATGCAATATTATTTTAGAAAAGAATTTATGTCATACTTTTGTCTTCTAAGGATGTCTAAGCAAGAATGCTTGCATGCTTCAGCACTGATGACTTCACACCATTTCATCACTAAAGGCCAAGTTCATATGACAACACACTTAAAATATTGTGCCTTGGTTTGTGTTCCATACCATAGGAAATATGTACAGCACTTGTATTGGCCATCTCTGTGAGAACAGTATGACACCAATGTCCTGAATATTAGAGCAGGCCAAATACTTGACTCAACTGAAGATCCTGAACAGGTTTCATCAAAGTGAAACTGGTAACCTGTCCTAAGGAAGCTGATGATGGAAGCCCCGCCCCAACACACACACAGTATTTCCATTGACTAAGGTGGGAATTAATGTGAGAATTTCCATCTCTAGATTTTGAAGCCAGAAAATATAGGACCTGCTCTAGATAGAGAGAAGTAAAATAGATTAGGAGAAAGTCAAAATCTTTCGCTTGAGTAGATAGATGGATTAAAGATAAACTTTAATCCATAAGTAATGATCTCATAATACTAGACACTGGTTTTGTAACATGCTTTTCTCTGTGGCCCCCAATACAACTTACACCACATTACTGAAGTCCATTCATTGCCATCATCCTGGTGAAAAACTCCTGAACATCTCTTATTATCTTCCACCTGAATTGTGTTTGAATTCACACCTTTAAAGCCCATATTTTCGGCATCTTCCATATTTTCAATATGTTATTCAGACTCCTTATTCATCGTCTCCTAAATAACTGTGATTACAATTCCTCTTGCATTTTCTCTCAATCAATATCCTCTTGGTCAACACAAACACAACTAAGTTATCCATGGAGAAAAGACAGTTATACGACTAACAACAATACAATTGAAGAACTTTGCAAGGATATGACAAAGATTACAAATGGATTAACCACAATCTTCAGTGGCTCCTCTAAACTTCACTTCAATGAACAGGCATCTCATTCTTTGAGACAGATGATGTAATTCCCACATCTACATACTGAATGCTAGGCGCTGGGTCGCTCTTGGTTACAGAAGACAGAGATGCTGTTAGAAGCTGTCACCATGTATGCCGATCCCAGAATCCTGTGGTTGTTTAGTAACTTCAGGAGCTAGGAAAGCAATACTGTTCTAGACAAGGAGCATGCAACCCTTCCCAGAGATAAAGGGCTTAAATAATTAGAGAGAAGGTAGGAGAAGATAGATAATAGACGCAGAGATGGAAACTTCTCGATGATGGATTACCAACACTCCAAACAGAGGGTTCATATGCTGATAGACAAGCTCACACAATTTAATACACCAAAGTCTTTAAGTGTGTACAGGAGATCAGTTTCTACACTACTAAAATACGCTCCTATAAAGCAATTGCTGAAACTGCTCTATAGGCCATTAAGAATCAAAATGAATCCCCCAGCAAGCCACTTCTCCAATTCCGTTATCTCCTCGTGGATATTTAAGGAGACTGCCATGAGGTCTTCCACGGTCTCACTTGGTGTGACCGTCTCCCTTCTGCTACAGCATCAGTCCAGTCCTGACAGCCTGGGTGTCTGAAGGATCAGATTCACTCAACTCAAGGAACCTGAGTGACTCTTGCTGGGCTTCTTGTGCATAACGGACAGCAGGGTGTCTTTCTGCAGGGACTACATTAGCCAGACTGTGAGGTTGCTCCTTTGTTTTGATATCTTAGGGATAGTTATTATGTGAGCTGTAAGTCCGTAACAGACAGGTGATTCAGTATCCTGAATGGCATTCTTTTCTAACTGTAAGTTGTTAAACCATGTCCACAATAAGAGGATAAATTAGTCCCTTTTACTCTCTCTTAAGCAAAGCTAAAAAGGTGTGTGTGTGTGTGTGTGTGTGTGTGTGTGTGTGTGTGTGTGTGTGTGTGTGTGTGTTTGGCTGTTTCTGTGATACTTAGACATTCCTACAACAGAAACATACTACTTTATGGCTGAAAGATCCATGTCTTGAAAGTAGAGCTTTCGAGTGCTGAAACCCCTTCTTGAAAGTTTAGGGTGTACTCTGTAAACGTCGAGCCACGGCATCTCAGAATGATAAGAAGAGAAATGAGTGCGGGCTGGGGAGTTCTTGCTGTGATGCAGGCACAGCCAGGAGCTCACTAGAAACAATCCTGATCAGGCAGCCCCGAAATAGGTGACCTGATCAGCTAACCCTCTGCTTCTCCGCATCCTGTGGCATGGTCTCTGAGGATCAATGAACGTTCTAGACATACGACTGATGTGCTCAGTAAACTCAAACCGGCCCTGGTAAACAACTGTGGGGCCATTGTTTTATTTTCACATAATTAATATAAATTGTGCCTATCTGCTTTGTAATTATTTTATTATTGATTTCATTTTATTATCATTAGCTATGATTTATAAATATTTGAACATGTTGGTATCAGTTTTCCTAATATGAAACGATCGATAAGACTTGCTTTCAAAATAATTACCAAACCCTTCAGTCTGAGTATGACCATTTGTTTCCATCCTCACAGGGGACGTCAGGTCCTTCCTGATTCTGTCAGTAGAGACCCAGAAGTTCAATCTGGCTAATAGCACTGAAACCTGCCAGTACAAAACCATACAGAACAATTTTGTTGATTTTATCACTTAATTATTATTTCTTTCTTTAAGAGGGCAATTTTAATGTCATACTATACTCAAACTGCTTGAAGAAATCAGGTGAGGACTTTGATAGACCATTATTTCGTGTGCATGTATTAAAGATCAACCACGGACAGGTGAGATGGCTGAGCAGGTAAAAGCGTTTGCCAATGAGTCTGTCGACCTGAGTTTGATCCTGGCACCCATGGGCCAGAAGCAGAGAACCCACTCTGCTTACTGACCTCTTTTGGTACACACACACACACAAGACAAATAAGTAAAAGTATAATAAAAATTAAAATAATAAAATGGTTTTAGCAAAAGTAATCTGCTTTATACACCCATTCCTGCTCGATCAGCAGAGTTCGCTCTCATTACTAATCAGCTCACATTTCACTGCTGGCGTAGGGGACTGGCAGGCTCCTGGTGTTCTCTCATTTACCTGACAGCTGGATATTCACAGACAGACCCGAGTAACTCATTCACTAAGTGGTGTGTTCTCTGTCGGAAGTTTTTACTTGATTCACCTTCTACACAAGTGAAGTGGGAAACTGAGTCAGTTCCCTGGGCAGTTAACTTGTTCCTTTGAGTCACCCAGGCAATTTTATTTCTGTGTGAAGACATTCTCCTACTTACACAGGAGTTTCACATGTTGCAGTATGCGTGTGTATAAGTGTGTAATATGCATGTGTGTAAGTGTGCACATATGTGTGTGCATGAATGTGGCTGTGTGCATATGTGCATATATGTTTTCTGTCACAAAATTAAATTTTGAACCAAAAAGACAAAATACAAGAGACATTCGAATGTTTTCCCATTGAGACCCTTAAGTATGTACTATTATGATAACCCTAATGTCCATTTCTAAATTCTAATGTCTACGCAGGGTCACACAAAGATTAAGAACAGAATATATCCCAACAGACAAGAATAAACAAGGTCTCTCTCATAGAACTAAAGAGTAGAAATGAGAGAATTTCTTATGGGCAATAATCCTTAGTCTGATTCTCACATGAAATAAAAACCAAGGGAAGAATTGATTCACTTGCGCCCAGCACTTTTAACGAATTGTGTCTTAATAAATGCCATATTCATTAAACACCTTCATCCAAAAATATTATGTACACCTGCGACACACCACTTAACTCTGATTAGAAAATTCCACTTTAAAAGCATGAAAAAGGGACGTGAAATGAATGAAATTCCAAAATGTTTGTTATTTCCTACTCAGTGACATGGCTTTTATCTGCTTTAAGAGCATCAAAATTAGAGCAATAGTTTCGGAGTTTGAATATTCTTTACAAATATATCCAAGTTTAACTTGTAAAGACTTAGAATTTTTTAGTTATGTGTATTTATGTGTCTTTATGTGTTTCCATATGTCATACATAGTCAGTGTCCACAGAGTCCAGGAGAGGATGTCAGTTCCCTGCAGCCAATTTACCCAGAGGTGTAGCAGCTAGATGTGGGTGCTGGAAATCAGTACACACAAACCCACATGAGTAATTAAATGAAATAATTGTTTTAAAGAAATGTAATAGGATAATGTTCCCAAATGTCTGAATTGTTTCCTCCATTTGGGGATGGTTTGAAGCACATCAGAACTCACCAGGACTGGTTGCTCCATCCATAGCCCTGCACGTCCACTTACAAGATCAGCTTGGGCATTTCAAACCAGTCAAGCTCCCAATTGTTTCTGGCTTTGTGGTTTCAACCTTAACCTTCCTTTTAATTCTAACGTCTTTTTTCACCTTAACATTTTGCATAGCATATTTTCTTTCTAATTCTCTAAATGGACAGATCCTGTAAGGTCAGGCTAAGGTGCCTGAAAGGAAGTAACCCCAAACACTTGGTCACTGGCCCATGACAACATTGGGAGGAGGTGTGACCTTTCACAGAACTGAGATCTTGTAGCCACCAGGGATTGAGCTGTGTAACTTATCTCCTGTGGATTGGAAACGCCCTGAGCCCTGCAGAAGAGAAGAGGGAGGCTCTCAATTCTCTATGGGCTGAGACAGAGGCTTGGAGACGCTCATAGGGCACACTAGCATTCCAGGACTCACTAGCCCCTTCCACAAGATGATAAAATCAGGGAACAATTACCGGAGAGAGGAAGCTCAAGCTGTTGATAGAGGGGTGTTCAGAAGATGGGCCTGAAGCTCAGGGGATGCAGGCAAGTGAATCCTCTTCACACTACAGTAGGACTTGGGTGATAGAGCCGGCATTGAGTCATTCCCTCTGGTTAGGGACCTCCATGAACTCCGGACCCAGACACTAGATCTGGATGGATAGTTTCTTTGGTCGCCCACAAGGGCCTTCTGTGGCCAACAAATGTTTGTTCATTTTCCTTATTAAGCACTGTGGCGGTTCCTCAGGAAATTCGGGATCAACCTACCCCTAGACCCAGCAATACCACTTTTGGGAATATACCCAAGAGAGGCCCCATCATACAACAAAAGTATATGCTCAACTATGTTCATAGCAGCATTGTTCGTAATAGCCAGAACCTGGAAACAACCTAGATGCCATTCAATAGAAGAATGGATGAAGGAAGTAGGGAATATATACATATTAGAGTACTACTCAGCAGTAAAAAAAAAAGGACTTCTTGAAGTTTGCGTACAAATGGATGGAAATAGAAAACACTATCCTGAGTGAGGTAAGCCAGACCCAAAAAGAGGAAGATGGGATGTACTCACTCATATTTGGTATCTAGCCATAATTAAAGGACAGTGAGCTTATAATTCTCAATCCAGAGAAGCTAAATAAGAAGGTGAATTCAAAGACAAACATAGGCATCCCCCTGAATATTAACCTTCATCAGGCGATGAAAGGAGACAGAGACAGAGACCCAAATTGGAGCACCGGACAGAAATCTCAAGGTCCAAATCAGGAGCAGAAGGAGGGGGAGCACGAGCAAGGAACTCAGGACCGCGAGGGGTACACCCACACTCTGAGACAATGGGGATGTTCTTTCGGGAATTCACCAAGGCCAGCTGGCCTGAGTCTGAAAAAGCATGGGATAAAACCGGACTTGCTGAACATAGCGGACAATGAGGACTACTGAGAACTCAAGAACAATGGCAATGGGTTTTTTGATCCTACTGCACGAGCTGGCTTTGGGGAGGCCTGGGCAGTTTGGATGCTCAACTTACTAAACCTGGATGGAGGTGGGCGGTCCTTGGACTTCCCACAGGTCAGGGAACCCTGATGGCTCTTCAAGCTGATGAGGGAGAGGGACTTGATCGGGGGAGGGGGAGGGAAATGGGAGGCGGTGGCAGGGAGGAGGCAGAAATCCTCAATAAATAAATAAATTTTAAAAAAAAAGGATACATTAGTGTCAACCCTTCCCTGATGCTCTTTCACCCCCATCTTCATGAGGTGAAGAACTCTCTCCACATACCCCATCACAGGCCCAGAAAAACACCGGCAGAACCCACAGAACTACGAACAATTGAAGAGAAAAACTCCCTTCCTTTAAGTTATTCTCTCGCGGGTACTTTACATTTGCGCTATCATGAAATCTGACCGTCGTGTGAGCTAAGCAGTCTTACTGCTCTGCTAATGACATGATAAAAATTCCCCCCATAGCCGGGCGATGGTGGTGCACGCCTTTAATCCCAGCACTCGGGAGGCAGAGGCAGGCGGATCTCTGTGAGTTCGAGACCAGCCTGGTCCACAGAGCTAGTTCCAGGACAGGCTCCAAAACCACAGAGTAGCCGGGACCACATCACAGTCACGAATGCTCCCTTTCCATGGCCTCGACCTCCAAGACCTGCAGTTTAATGCAGGAGAAAGCTCCCAAAGACACGCCACTGACTCATTCCAGCTTCCTTTCGCTGGCAGAAGCATTCATCTGCCTAGGCAGCTTTTGAAGACAGCGGCAGTCTTTCAATTCTCTGCAATCTTGCATGCACATAATTTCCCTTTCATTCTTATTCTATTGCCCTGTCACAAGCAGAGATGTGAGGTGCCTTTCAGAAAACAATCTTGCACACAAGTGAAGGAGCTATGTGGTTATTTGTAAGAAATATCACCATGTGAAAAGAACACCTGAAGTAAGCAGAAAAGCAGAGGACACAGAAAACATCCCATTTTGTAGCCCACAGCTGCTTTCCTGGGCGTCTGTTCTCTTTCTTTCCTTCCTTTCTAATCATTTTATGTTGGGATTGTGCAGACTAAGACAGACACACATTCCTGAAATTGCGAGGTGGATAAATATCTCAATATCTGTCTATTAGGAGCCACAGAATCATAGACAGAAAATGGCTTTTTAATGGCAAACGGCAATAGGAACCCAGCACACTGGAAGCTAAAACTGATGGCAGCACACCTCTTTGGATAAACTAATTGTTGGGGAATTTCTCCTTTAACATGCTCAAGCCATCACTACACAAAATGGTTTTAATGCAATCACATAAGCCACATAAATATATCTTAATCAGCCATAAAATTCATAGAGGACCCTTATTACATAAGATGATAGGATTTTTAGCTCAGAAAAAGCCTCTTGTATGCACTGGAAATGCAATCTCTGCTGACAGCCAAGCATTTATGACCAAATATATCTCAGTAATGTGACCACAGCCAGAATGAGCGGCTTTGTTTCCTTTGACCTGAGTATCTGAGTTCCTTCTAGATACTTCTATTTCAACATGATTTTTGCAAAATGTTTAGTACTGATTAATCCAAGTTTGTCAAGTGTCAGTACTCAGTCAGTTATCTGAGGAGGTTGGGAATGGACCTGGTTTCTTTCGACCTAGATAACAACTTGTACTGTGGATGTTCTTAAAATGTTAACATTTTTATAAAATCAAACTTATTATTAATTTTAAAATGTGTGCTAAAGCAGTGCTTTTGGCTACCAAACAGGTCTTAATAACTGTAGGTGATTACTTAAATTATATAGTTTTAAAAGACAAAATATAATTAATGATACTCTATACCCTGCTCCCTCTAAATCCACCAACCAATAGCCTTGAATCTCTATATCATTTTAAAATTATTTTTATTGTGGAATTTATCTATCATGCATGTGTATGCATGTGATGTACATATGTGTACATATGTTTATGCATGTGTTCACACGTGTGCTCACAAATGATGGCTGCAGTTCATGTGTGGAAGACAGAGAACTCATCGGTGGGTTTTGGTTCTCTTCTTTCATCATGAGTGTCTGAGTAGCCAAACTCAGGTCATCAGGTGCTGTGAGACAGTGCTCTTGTACCCCGTCACTTGTATTGTTTTAATAAAATGCACATTGGCCAGGAGCCAGGCAGAAAGTATAGGTGGGGCGACCACACAGGAAGCAGAGGGAGGCAATGAGAACAGGAGAATTCTGGGAAGACGAAAGGCTCAGTCTGCAGTCATCACCCAGACACAGAGGAAGCAAGATGAGAATGCCTCCCTGATACAATGTACCAAGCCATCCTGTCTAACACTGACAAGAATTAGGGGATAATTTAAGATGTAAGAGTTAAGAAGAAGCCTGAGCTAATAGGCAGGCCAGTTTGTAATTAATGTAGACCCCTGTGTGTTTCTTTGAGAAGAATGGCTGCTGGACCAGGTGGGACAGAAATCTCAGTCAACAATCAGGTCTGGTGGCAAGCATTGTTATCCACTGAGCTATCTTACCAGACAGTGTGAAATTATTAAATCACCAGGAGGAAATAAATAAATTGTTTACATTCATTTCTTAAAAATGTTTAATGTTAGCCGGGCGATGGTGGCGCACGCCTTTAATCCCAGCACTCGGGAGGCAGAGACAGGCGGATCACTGTGAGTTCAAGACCAGCCTGGTCTACAGAGCTAGTTCCAGGACAGGCTCCAAAGCCACAGAGAAACCCTGACTCGAAAAAAAAAACCAAAAAAAATGTTTAATGTTGAATCACTACCCTAGTCTGACCTAATCAGTTTGTCCTTAGGGTCAACAACTATTCAGGCAGAAAATTAAATTCTGAGAGAAACTAAACTTTCCCTGATAATGCTTTGGATATAATGGTGAGAGAACTGGAAATAAAGAGAAAAAAAAGTATGTTGTGTGAACCTTAGGAAGGTGAAAAATATTAAATGGATAATAATATCAAAGGAACACTCACAACAAAGATGAGTCTGCACACATCCCCTGCCCCAAACATCAGGGTGATCTTAGATGGACATTCTCTGTGAATCCTACTTTGGCACCCGGGGCAGTAAGCTCTGTCACTGACAGTCTTGACTTACTGTGATTTAACAAAATTCTTTCATAAACGATGCCACAGAGCTACTATGTTGATAGGCATCAAAGTGAAACTACACACAATTATATAAATAACCATAATTGTAAAATATTTTGTCATTATAAATAATAATGTAAAGCAGGGCATAAGTTCAAAACTTGATTTTAAATGAAGGTGTTTTGTTGGGACAGAGGCTTGGAACATCAATTGCTAGGGTCTTTAGTTTCATTCTTACAGAGAAAACTATAGCACACTTCATGAGGGTTAATTCATTTTGCTAAGGTAAGTAAGAGTTTCAACATACTTCTAAAAATTTTCAGATTCAAAATATAAGATTCTATAACATTTCCTGCATCTTTTTGCTCTCTCATACTCTGTTCAAAATCAGTATTTAAAGATTTTTTTTTGTAGCGGTCTCCCAAAGCACTGCCTATTTTAATAATAATACAGGAACATTTTTTTCACAGTATTAATAAACCATTTAATGGAAAGTTTAATTACATTGCTCCATTGTATGGCAGGATGGTACATGAAAACATTATTTTTATACAGCTGAACTTGAGACAGGCAGTTGGGTATTTCTCTGGTTCTCTAGAATATTCATTAACAAGCGATATCAGTAAATAGAAAAAAAAAGATGGGCAAATTTGGTTATGAGTTTATATTGCGATAATAGTAGCTATTTATTATTTACTTAATAATTGTTAATTCCTTAATGCATTGCTAAGTAGAAAATTCTTTAGAACAATTTAGGATAGTTCATTTGAGTAATGGCATACATAAAAGTTGAAACAGAAGAAAACAAATTTAAGAATCAGGCAGCCACAGAACCAGAGGAGGCTCCAGGACCTGCATCCCACAACACTGGCAGAAAGCAGCCCTGACAGGTAAGGGCAGTTTCCTAGACACAGCTTCCTACAGTTAAGCTTGGCCACTATGATAAAATGGTATACACAGTAGGAGACTGCTTGTTTGTTTCCCAGCCACTCAGAACCAAATAATCCCCACAGAAACTATATTAACTACAACACTGTTTGGTCAATATTCCTCACTAGCTCTTATATCTTAGACTAACCCATTTATATTAATCTTTGTATTGCCACTAGGCTGTGACTTACCTGTAAGGTTCCTAGAGTTCCTGCATGTCGTGTCCTTCTCCTTTGGCAGCTACATGACATCTCCCTGACTTCGCTCACTCTCTGTTTTTATCTCTTTTCAGATTTCCTGCCTTGTTTTATTCTGCTAAGCCATTGGCCAAAACATCTTTATTCATCAACCAATAAAGCAACACAAATACAGAAGGACTTCTGCACATTAGGTGTAGAGTTCTGTTCTGTTGGGTCCTAGGGCATGGCAGAGGGCAGGGCTTACTCATTCCATAGCATCTTCTCTCTTGAACTTCAGAACCTCCTGCCTCACCCTCTCAGAAGCTGGGATTACAGGCATGAGGCACCACAGTCTGCATGCATGCACCCTTCTTTCCCTCTCTCCTTGTTCCAACCTATGTGACTTGTTATCTCTCTGCCTTCCTCCGCTGGAAAACATTCATTGAGGTCTTCTGGTTTTCTGTTGCTGGGTTGTCTTCCATGTTCCCTCCCTAGTAACTCTTCCAGTAATCTCTTGCATGGAGAATTCCTTTTTATCTCCTGTGTTTTGGAAATTCTAGCAGAAGAAGCACAAAATGGCTGCTATGAGGACTTCCCAGATCTTGACCAAAGCAAAGTTGGGCTTGCCTTTCCCTACAAAACTCCTTATACACTTGTTCCAACAGATCAACTCACCAAAAGACTACTGTGTAGGTTGCTGGGTTTCTGATCCTTGGGTCCCAGTTGTATTTGCAAAACCCCTCTAGTCCACTGTATAAAGTCTAGGCTCCATATATAATATCAAATTGTATCTACCGGGCCTGTCTTACAAACTAGCTGTGAGAATTGTGTTAAATGATGGCTTATGATCTCTGAACTTATTTTAGGATGTGAAAGTTTTTGCTGCCTGTTTTCAGTTGGATGCAAGTGTGGGTGGAACACAGAGGAAAGTCAGGGAGCTAGGCCCTCATTGTAGTGTGCTTTCCTGTCTGTCCCTGTTAAGACATCCCTCAGCAAGGTGTAGCGTGAATTATAATTGTACTTAATAGTAAAAACATAGAGTCAGATAGATATTAGGGCATAAAAACTGAGAGATCAGAGAAGCAGAGCAGCCAGCCACTAGAGAGACCTTTTACCTCTACCAATGCTCTCACCAAAGGAGCGATCCTGTCTCTAGAAATCCTCAGACTGCATCTCCAGACTGCATCCTCAGACTGCAGCTGAGCGTCTGTCTCCCCCTGCCTTGCCGTCCTCTCTCCACCCAGCCACATCAGTGCTGTCTCTACCTCCCTAGTGCTGGGATTAAAGGCGTGAGCCACCATTACCTGGTCTCTGTGGCTAACTAGTGGATTAGCTCTGCACTCTCATCTTCTGGCAAGCTTTGTTAGATTACAAACAAATATCACCAAATCCAGGCCTAGTTCAGAACTTGGCAGTTTCCCCCTGAGCAGAAGGCATTTCAACAGTCTGTGGTGGATAAATATTCTATGGTGACTCAGGTCCCAAGGGCTGCCACCAAAGCAGGATATTTAAATTATTTTTAAAAATTTTGTTTCTTATTGAAAATGTATTTTCCAATACAATAAAAATATTGTGATTATAGTTTCCCCTCCCTTAACTTCTTCACTTTCTTACCCACCCAAATCCATACCCTTTCTTGCTCTCTCTCACTAGAAAATAGACATCTAAAAACAAAACAATTTTCAAAGAAAGGAATAGGAAAAAAAGCACAAGAAGCACACAGATAGTTC
>NC_022022.1:44002512-44004904 GCF_000317375.1 Microtus ochrogaster | reverse complement strand
GGTACATGGACATCTCATAAAGACACAAAGAGCATATATATATATATATATATGCTCATGAAAAGTAGAGAGGAGACAATTGGAAGGAAGGAAGAGTTTGGGCTCAAAGGAGGGACAAGAGAAGTTGATAGGAAATATACAGCCAGAAAGCAGAAGGGGAATTGTTTGCAGGGAGCAAGTGACCAGAAAGGGCAGAGATGAGGAAATGGGCGGTCGTTATGTAGAATACAAACAAAGTAGGATATGTGCATTTATATGTGTGTGTACAATTAAAATAACAAAATGCAGTGGTCTATATTTCTGTGAATGTGTGCTTAAACAATCGATTTCATTTATAATTGAATTCAAAAGTCATTAAGTCAGGTTTAAAAGTAAAGAAAAATCAAAATAAAAGAGCAACAGAGGACTGTTCTGTGTCTCTCTCACACCTCTGTCAAATTCACAGTTTATGACTCAGAAGCCTCTTCAGAGCGGTTAACCCTGTAATTGCTGTGTATCCATCCCCTTCTAAGCCTAAGCAATTGCTTCCCTCACATAGCCATGACCTGTGTGACCGTTTCCAGCAGTTAGTCCCTCTCACGGAAGTGTGCACTAACTTAGCAGAGACTCTCTCTATGGCTGTGTAACGGGGCCTGCCCACCTCACACTGCCCTGCCTGCAGAACACTGCCTTTGATTTATAAGCTGGTGCTGCCTGCCAAGTGTCACACTCTCTCACGGGACTTTGATGCTTACTCTGGCCTGGGTATACATCTCACCGAGCAAACAGAACTTTTGAAATGCCTCCTTTTTTAAAAAAATCAAATAAATAGTTTTAAGAAGCACGGAGGAGTATTAGAGTGAGCAATCCCTGAGTTCTCATATTTACTTTCAGAATCTTAATGGCGCTCAACTCTGAAATCATTCCAGCAAAGCGGAAAATTAATATTTTAATATGTCTCCCACTGTAGCAAGGGAAAATAAGAAAAGTGGGGTTCATAGCAGAGAAGAAATGCTTTAGTGTTAACTACGCTCATGAATATTTATCACCCTTACACATCTTTCTTCCAGTGCGCCCACTCACTTAGATATACCATAAATCACTGCACAACTCAGGAGCAATTGTTTCACATTTTATAGAAAAGAGGACGACGATTTCCCTTTAATACTCTTTTGATTAGATTTTGTCATAGTTTTTTACTGAGTGGATACAAAAGAGTGAGACACAGCTAATAAAAGCAGAGACAATGAGTTTTCAACAGCAAGACTTCTTTTCAGTCAAGGGAACAGTGGAGAACCAGAGGGAATTCAAAG
The DNA here is from genome assembly GCF_000317375.1 of Microtus ochrogaster. NCBI lineage: Eukaryota > Metazoa > Chordata > Mammalia > Rodentia > Cricetidae > Microtus > Microtus ochrogaster. Next base: position 44,003,612 of record NC_022022.1, on the reverse strand, counting down.
GGATGGGGTGGGGCTGGGGACTGGGTGTGGGCTTTGCGGACTGGAATACTGTCTGGAAACCAGTTTCCCTCTTGGATCAGAACTGATATAATTTGACCCACGTGACGACAGTGCTTAGTGTAGGTTTTCGTCTGTTTCGGGGAAGAACAAGGTGACCAAGAATTTCACCAATAAATAGAAGCAACAGGTCAAATACATTACTCATAGGTGATTCTTCACAATACAAACGGAATTTCAAATTGTAAGTCACGTAGGCAAGGATTCAAATCCTTAGTGCTGTTTTATATAGTCCACCACAGAGTCTTTGAGGTCAGGGCTTTCAAGAGTCATTTTACGGAAGACTCATTCACCCGTCTCCCTGTTTCTATGTACTCCTACATGACCTACACGCAAATGCACATACATACATCTTTACTTTCAGAGGAATAAACTCCAGGATTTTTATTTTAACAAAATTACCAAGATTCCTGTATTTGTTTTATTGCTGGAATTTTATTTGTTCAAGGAGAAATACTTGTTCCATGTAAGAAAATGGGCCAACAGAATGCTACGCTCAGGACACCCATAACTCTTTTCAACAGGGTCAAATCTGAAGACGAAGCTGATAAGAATATCTTTGTGGAGACCCATTCCATCATGGTTCCTAAAGATTGTTTTCAGGAGAAGTCTCACTAATCACATTGCCAGAAAAACCCATGCTCCTTGGGAGGAGATGCAATGACCCAAATTAAATCCTCTCAGTGTTGGCTAGATACTCACAGAGGTAATAATGGAAAAAATAAAAGCAAGTGAAAATATAGAATGACTATTTACAGAGAAGCTAATTTATACTCGAAACATTGAGCCATCTCTACACATAAGCCCTGTAAAAGTCAGTTTATAAATGTGTGAAAGTTAAGAGAAGTTAAAACGTCACAAATATGGACACTCAGGACTAACAAAGAGAAGAAATACTATCCCTGTCCACATTCAGCTTGACATCAAGGCTGGTTCCACTTGCTTTTGTCAACAGAACAATAAACACGCACAGATATTGAACTGTGGTTCGTGTGCACAAGGCCAATAGCACCTCTGTCTTCCTGAGACCCTTCAGCATCTCG
>NC_022022.1:43983532-44002392 GCF_000317375.1 Microtus ochrogaster | reverse complement strand
TGTGTACCCCTAGGTAACATCTTCACACTGGACCAGCAAGCAGAGTGGTGTTTACCCAGGGCTCCCTCTTCATTGGGTAACAGGCATGTCTGGGGACATATGCATCTTATACCATCAGGTAACAGGTAAATTATATAAGCAACTTTCCTATCTCCTGTGGCAAAAGAAAGACTTATAAATTGTCTAAAGAAAAAAAATGATACAGAAAATATACATCCATTGTTACCTTGAAGAATTCAGGTGGGTGAAGAGTAGAGAAAAAGACCATCCTCCCCTCACCTCAAGTCCTTCACTTTGATTCTATGCTCAGGTAAAGACAACATCAAGGCAGTACCTCAGTTTCCATTTTCCATTTAGGTGCCCACACAGTAGCATCTAGGGATAGCTTGTGTGTTATTTCTCACCCAGGCGGCTGCTACTCAATGCTAAACTAGTTTCTGTCCGGATGCCCAAGTAGCCTTCTTCCCTCCAAGCTGCCACGGTGCATTAGGCTCTCTGGAGTTGAGCTATGATCCAGCTCCTAGCAAGATGACTACATAGCTTTACTGTCCTACCTTATTGCTTACAACAACAGGCAAGGGGGTCCTCTGAGTTTTTAAGGTACAATAAATCACTCAACGAAACAAAGAGAGAGATGAAAGCTGCTAACCTAACAGGGAGGCTTTATAGTACCCTCCAGCCTGACTATATGAAATCCGTAGAACTGGTGGCAGACAGACCTAGGCTGTAGTCCCGCTTCACCTGCCTGTCCTCGGGGTCGAGTTACCTCTCTGAGCACCAGGAAAATCCTATCGGTGATGTAGTGAAGCTGTCAGTAATCAGATCACAAGCCAGCGAAGACCCGTGTGATAGCACACATAAAATCATGGCTCTAACTGAAAAAATGCATGTTCTTCATCCAGTAACAGAAACTACTGCCGATATTAATAGCAATGATTGCAAACTAGGGTCTTTTGCCTACGTGTGTCAACCCTAAAGGCTGCACTGACTTGTAGTGCTGAAAATGATATGATGCTGTGAGATAGAATCTTTTGTACACTGTGAAGATATGTATGTTGTAACTTATCTACCTAAGGCACACTCCGATTGGTTTAATAAAAAGCCAAATAAGCAACAGCTAGTCAGGAGAAGATAGTCAGGACTTCCTGGGAGAAAGAAAAACTTAGGGGAGGAATCTGAGAGGAGCAGTTTCACCAGTGAGACTTGGGGAAGTATGAAGGAGAGATAACGAGCCACATGGCAGGATTGTAGGTTAATATAAATGGGTTAATTTAAGATTGAAGAGCTGGTTGTGAACAAGCCTAAGCTACTAAGCTATAGGCAATCTTTCATACTTAATAAGAAGTCTCCATGGTATTATTTAGGAGCTGAAGATCCAAAGAAAGACTGACTACAACACACCAAGTAGATGATAAAATTACAGAAATACTCCTCCAAAGAGTACATGATTGCTTTTCTGGTTTCTATGCTTCCACATGTTGCATTTTATCATTTACAATGTTCTAACTTCATAGGATTTGGGAGGGGGAGATAAATTTTATGTACTACTTAATCAAGAACTTAAGTAAAACCATTCATATTAAATTTTGGTCATGCTAATTACACTAAAGGGTAAGTCAGAAAATGTATATCTCAAATCCATTCACAAATTCACAAATAGTAGTTAACCTATAACCACCACTACCACTCACTGAAGCATTGTGCTGTTATCTCTGTTTTATATCATTAATTCGAACATTTGAATGCTTACTTCACATTACTGGTCCATACTATGATCTTTGTCAATATTATTGAATATGTCTATGTCTCTAGAAGAGGTAAAAATATGAATATCTTTTTCTGTTTTCTTTCTGTGTTCACATGTATGGGCTCTCATCCCTTTTGGAGAAAACCAATGTTCATGTTCTATTTCTATCCACCATGAATTAAAATGAAATTGACTTTTTGTTTTCCATGTAGTTTACCAGCAATCATCAATCACCTCTAGTCTGTATCCACACACAAGTGAGCAATGTTGAATGTGGTGCCGTGTTTATCAAAAACCAGTTCAATCAATGCTCCTTGATTCAAGTTCATGGAATATTAGAAAACACAGATTCTCCACAGCGAGCTGATCTGTGTCAGGAGATGCCTCTTCACACTCCATTTTATAGAGAAAATCCCATTAGTGAGAGTTCTGGAAGCTTTTTCCCATACTTGCAGTGAGCAGGCTCATGTTCACCCTTGCAGGGTACACACCCACATTGCATAACTGTAACAAAGCTAAAACAATGACTGAGGAAAACTGAAAGCTCACAGCTGCAGAAGGGTAAACTAGAATGAGAACTGCCTTGGTGGGAAGAAAGATAGACAGTAGCAAACTTCACAGAGCAAAGTGGAAAAGAACTTAAAGCTAAGCAGGAAAGGTGCTCACCTATGGGCTGCTTACTTATCTATGTTGTAAGTGCTTCATACCATGGAAAACAGCCTGCTATGTGTTGTAGGGATATAGCCAGGAACAGTAATAAACTCTGCTTCACAGCATGGATCATACAAACATATTCCACCATAGAACTGGGGTGAACCCACAAAACTCACCAGTCTTTCTCTGCATACAAAACCCTATTCCATCATTCGTTCTCAGTCGTGAAAACGGCATGAGCATTGGTATATCTCAAAGCTGAACTTTTTCATCAGCATCCAGTGAACACAGGTGCGTTGAATAATCACGGTGTCGACTCTTCTGTAATTCACTTCTTCCCAAGTCTAGTTGCCCTGCTTTCACCTCCCCATGTTTTCTGTACTTACCAGATGTATGCGTGCAACTTCCACAACTGAATGCGACAATCCCCTGCTCTGTGGATATGTAATGCTGTTATGGCTGCTTGTTCAAACCTTACCATGCGTCATGCATAGTTGTTATAAAGCTCCTTCAGGGACAGCTATGCTGTGTCCATTATCAAGGCTCTTGTTACAGAAGAACTTGATTGTTGCAATGTATGTTTTGGCATGTCCCCAACTTCTAATTCTAAGTGACCAAAATATTCTAAATGACAAAAATACATATAACGTTGCAGCTTCTAGTAGAACGAGATAATGAGAACAGGTGCAAACAAGGATAGTATCTAATAATGGATACAATAAAACGTGAAATAAAAAGGAGAAATCATAAGTGACAGAACAAACGCCATGTGCTCATGTATTGATCAGTACTTCGAACTTCACATTTGGCTGGGGAGCAAGGATTAAGTGTTGTGGGGGATGTGTTGCTGTTTTACAATCTGGCAGTCAGAGAAGCCTACTGATGATGTGAATTTGAATACAGAACCTTAGAATGACATAATTAACTATGCAAATTTCAGGGGTAAAACATCCAGGGCAGAGGACCTGAGGTGAGCACACACTGAGCGTGCTGAATTCACTGTAGCAGACGGTTGCAGCACTGCCTGCCAGAGTGGCAGGTGTTAGAGAGTGTTGAAACTTCTCCTGAGTGGGAGAGATTTAAGACTGTTGTTTCCTTAGATGCAATGAGGAGCTTCTGGAGGGTTTGTGGGGGAATAATATGACTGCTTTTCTAACAGCAAAGGAATGCTTTGTGTTGTAACAAAGGGAAGAGCATGTGCAGAGACAGGGGAGCCTGCTTCTGTGCTGCACGCCAAGGTGATGGACTTTTATCTCTAGATTTAAAAAAAAAATGTATCCAACTTAGAATGGTACAATGGCTATTTTTCTCTTAACTGGACTGGTCCAAGAGTAGGGACCAAAAAAGGCCTCATGAGTAAACAAAAGAGGGACGTTCTGACTAAAATTTAAATGTGAGGAAGCAAGAAAGATAAAGCTAAATTTTTTTTAAGTTTTAAATTTAGTTTTACAACAGTTCAGTACAAGCCAGGCGGTGGTGGCTCACGCCTTTAATCCCAGCACTCGGGAGGCAGAGGCAGGCAGATCTCTGGGAGTTCGAGGCCAGCCTGGTCTATAAGAGCTAGTTCCAGGACAGGCTCCAAAAGCTATAGGGAAACCCTGTCTCGAAAAAAAAACAAAACAAAACAAAAAAACAAACAAATAAAAAAGTTCAGTACATCAGCACAGTAAGTGAGGATGCACTGGGCGGTGAAGGCTACATTAGATATCTTCACACCGCACAGATCTAGAGGCCTGGATGCAGAAGGAGGTCTTGTCTCCGAATGCCTCACTAGAACAATGACCAGAGTTAGACACAGCACGGATGCAGATGAAACCCACAGATCGTGCTTTAACAAATTGAATTTATTTATTTGATGTGTGCTAGTGTTCTGTGTTTGGCCTGCATGTATGTTGGTCTACCATGTGTGTGTCTGGTACCTGCAGAGTTCAGAAGAGAGTGTCTGAACCAAAGTAACTAGAGTTTTGAATGGCTGTGAGCCATCATGTGGATCCTGGAAATTAAATATGGGTTCTCTCCCAAAGTAGCCAGTGCTCTTAGCCACTGAGCCATTTCACATGCCCCTATGCCTTATCTTTCATTAGTACTTCTTTTGCATGGGTCTTTTAATAATGCCAAGATATATTATAAATTTTATGAACAATCCATAGCCAAGAAATAATGTCAAGTAATATCTACAGTTGAGTGACTTTTGTGTGTGTGTGTCGGGGGGGGATCACTCAAACTCTTGAGTGTTCTAATGTTGTATAGGAGATTAGAGTTGGTCATGGCATTTAATTGAGGGTTCTTGTGAAAGAGCTATTGGATAAAACATCTTGAGAATTTCAACAGACTACAAATGCATATACCAACGTGCAGGAAAAATCATATGGTTAAAATGGTGCAGATAATAATAATATAATGGCCTGGCATCTTCTTGTTCCTGTTGTATTACCTGCTTCTTGAACTACTAATTTTTGCTGTACTGTATTCATATACAAGTTGTTCCCAAAGTAGGGCCAGAATTACCCAGACATGTCATTAAAGCCCCAACCTTGGCGCCCACCTCTGCATGGATGAGGCAATACTTTTGGTCAGCTCTGAGAATTGTCACTTCTCACAAGTTCTCTGATGTGAATGTGCTGATTTCATGGACCACATTTGAGTATTACTTTTTGTGGGCAATAACTATTAAATAAAGTGAAGTATTTTTAAATAAAAAGAAGAGTGGCTTGCTCTGTTTATTGAAATAAATCCTCTCAATCAACATTAAGGAGAATGTCTTTGGAGCTTTATATGACAATTTGACATTGACCAAGAAAATAAACACCCTAAATAGAACAAAATTACGAAGTCGATCACATATAAATTGGAATATTTTGATGACTTGCATGCCTCCTGTATTAGAACCGCTTTCCTGGAGCCAACAGACATGAATGCAAATTCTAAGTGGCAGAGGAAATCCCATCTCTTACTGAAGTTGAAAGTAGAAATTACACATCTGCCATTCGTTACATTAAAATCACTGAGGTGTTAAATTATAACGTGCAGTGTCAAGCACATGGTATTATTTCTTCATTCAGAGAACTCAAAATCTTTTCAGTGTGACTGTATTTTTAATGACAACTTTCTTTCCTGTGTTTGTAAGGACCCAACAATAAACCAACCAATAATTACTTTAGGGCAGCTGAAAAGTTGGTTGAGAAGATAGTCTATCAAAATGATCATAAAGAATACAAACTCTGTAAAAAAAACAAACAAACAAAATAAAATGGATAGATTATATCTGATAGTCCACTCTCCTCTTCAAAAAAAAAAATCCAGGAAGAAGTCAAGTAACAGCTCAAGATCCAATCCCCACATTGGAACTGCTTAAATGGCACACACCTCTGTCAGTCCCTGATGGTGTATACTGCTGCAAGTTGGTATTGATGGCTGCCTTCTTATTTAGGAAAGTGATATGATTACACTCCAGCTTAACCTGAGTTCCCACATGATGGAAACAACAAACAAACAAGTATATAAATGAAACAATTGCCCACATATCGCCTGGAGTCATGCCAAACTTAGAGAAAAAGAAAAGTTATCTGCCCCAAAATTACAAGTATGAATGATGCACAGAACTGATATTTCAACTTCACAGAAGCACGAATGTTTACAAAGCTGTTGTCTCTAGAAAACAGTTGTGTCCCAGGCTTTGTATTACTAGCTTAACAGTCTATTTGGGTATTTTTGTAATAACCAATTAATTTGGCTAGATACTACAACAAGTTACTACAATCAAAACTTTAACGAAAAGTATGGGAAAACACATTTTATTCTAAGAAATCAGAAATCCCTAAGAGAGAAGAAAGGAACAAAACACCCTGGTGAAGACACCCTGAGTGTTTTTGTCCTCACTAGCTGGGGTTTGTATCTGTTACTTTCAGTCTTTGTCAGAGGCCATAAATTCCTGAGGCAATTATAGACAGAGTGTTACCATTGTTCCTCATAAAAATACCTGGTTTCTCCAAGAGGGAGGATCATAAATACACCTGAACACTCATGCTTCTGAGTGCTGATCAATCACTGGGATGTCCCAACCATCGAAATAAACTTTAAGCTAAGAAGAAAGACAGGAAAGAAATTGTCAAACACTGTCAAGAAACTTTTAACATTCTTCACTCCTTGTAGGTTTTTCTGCATAAGGAAACACCACTCTCGATACCCAGGTGTCTCCCATTCGCTGCCAAGCTCCTTTAGTGGGGAGCCACGTTAACTTGTGTTCCTGAAAAAGCCTTTCTCTTCCACTGCCAATGTGTCTGTCTCATTGTTTGTTCAACCCGTGGTCACAGGCATTACCTCACAACACGCAGTGTCAAAAGTTGAAGAAGATGCCGGTGAAGCTTGAACACCCGTGACTCAGAAGATAACTATCCTAAGTGCCACTTAACTGCACTTACTTCTCCACAGGTGTCAAACCAAAACTCAAAGAGATTTCGGTGTGTGAATGACTCCTTCCAAATGCCTCCAGATTTCAGATTTGTAGTTTTGAATTCATTTATAAAGATGGGCTGGTTTAAAACAGGAGTGATACATAATTATAACAAATTAAAATGCCATTATTCCCTTAATAGAATTCTCATCTCCTGCCTACTATTGTTTAAAGAAATGTCTACTGAGTGATATTTTAAAAGTGTGTGCTGAGACTTTGTGAAAAAAATACACAGAGAGACCATCCCTTCCATCACACGAATAAAGATCTCAAACATTAATTTCCATAGAAAACAAAAACATTATGAATAATTCTATTCCCTTTGTTAATATCAGCATTCAAAAATTTATACATGGAGGCCAGCCTGGTCTACAAGAGCTAGTTCCGGGATGGGCACCAAAGCTACAGAGAAACCCTGTCTCGAAAAAAAACAAAAACAAAACAAAAAAAACCCAAAAAATAATTATACATGTTTCCATTAGAAAATGGAAGATACTTACTGGGCCCAGTGTCCCTGGGTAAAGTTTGAATTTGCAGATCAATGTTCTGCTGGTGGTCATGTGACTGCATTTCTGCCCTGGAGAAAGTGTAATGTCTTAAGCTGCCGTAGTGTCTGAGGTATGGCGGGGTGATTTTGGCTGCATTGTTCCAAAAAGATCCTCACATGTTTCTGTGATGAAGAAGACTAAACTACCCCTTGTGTGTAGAAGCATTCATATCTTCTTCTGCTTTGAGATATGCACCCTCTGTACTTTATAATAGTTACAGCAGAAACAAGGAGGTGAACTTCTCCAGACCCCAAGAAAAAAAACACTCCTATGACTTTCTGATCAAAATAGCTCACCTCGTCTCATCTCATTCAGTGAAGAATTGACCAGGCTATGCAGAGGATTTGGATGAAAGTAATGTTCCACTGTTTGTCAACTAAAAAGACAGTGTTTGAAAGGAGGCGGAAGGGTGTATATAGGGTAATATATTGTCTTAGCCACACTTATGAAATAAAAGAAAAAAAATTTGCATTGTGGTAGTAGAATTGAAAGCAACAAAAAGAAATAAATGTTTTAATAGAATGTTGCGATTTTTTTTCCTTTGAGACAGTGTAGTATAGCTTAGTCTGTTCTCAAATGTATACGGAATTGAGTCTGATATTGAATGCTGACGCTACTGTGTCTACCTTCTATGCACTGGGAGGACATGTGTGCACCAATGCCCCAGGTTTGATGTATGATGAAGTAAAGGACCCACACTGTATGCAGCTACCTCATGTTGCAGAGGCAAATCACTGAAAAGAGAGGCATAAGATTAAGGAAGTTTGTTCATTTTGCCCAGTACTTGGCAATGTCGACTTGAAAGTGCCGGCTCAGGTTCTGCTGCCATTTTGAAGCAGCTCTGCTTGAATGTCTGGCTCCCATCAGCTAAAGTGAAAACAGGTTGGATTCAGAGAAGCGCTCTCTCCCACATATCAATCCTCCAGCCAAGCTCTGCATGCAAGATGGACTCAAGGATACTGAAGACAGGAGGGTCCCAGAGAAGTTTACCAGAGAAACTGCCATGGCTTTACCAAGAGGTAGCATACAAGGGGCATTACAGACATGATACATATCTTGACAGCCCAAAAGAATGCCATTCTCACTAGGATGGAGACACCAACTTTTCCCTTTAATGAAAATTTATAAGAATTTTCAGATTTATTTCAGAAATGGGTACTACACTTCTATAATATCTATGTTATCCAGAACATGTATCTAAATTCAACTGTGACCTGATAGACAAAATAAAATGGGTTATAAACCCACATTCCCTGCCTTATAGAGTCATTTAGGCTTATAAGTCATCATAACAGGCTTATTATACTTCAATCAAGAAACTTCCTGGTCTATGATTTGATTGTCATCGGTTACATCACAGTATAAGTCTGTTACTTTTCGTATGGTTCATATAGATTAAGTAACATCTTTAAGCATCAATTGTTCAAAGCAGGGTAATTCAGGCTTTATGTGTGTATGTTTCTGTGTGAACATATGTGTGTGTTTCTGTGTGAACCCTGGTATGTGTATGTTTCTGTGTGAGCATTTGTTTGTGTGCTTGTGTGTGTGTTAGTCATGTGTGTGTGACTGTGTGTGTGAATGTGTGTGTTTAAGTGTGTGTGTGTGTGTCTGTGTTTGGGGTGTTTGAGCACATTTTCAGCGTTTGTCTATGATTGTGTGCAATTTGGAGTACATGGTATGTGTATATATAAGGATGAGTTTAGTATATATGATGTGCATGTATGATGGTTTTGGTACACATGTGCAGTGGGGGGTTGTATGGTGCATACACATACACATGTGTGAATATGTGCACTAGTGTACCTAGAGAGGCTAGAGGAGGATGTCCAGGGTCCTCTGACATTCCTATCTGTCATTTTGAGACAGAACTTCTCACTTAACCTGGAAGAATGTACACATGCATATATTAATTTTAAATTATTTGTATGAACTTAGTTTATAGGTTACTAGGATTAATTTCTCTTCACTTCGAAAATCTAGACTAGAAACATATTCTCATGATTATTTTCTTCTGCACTGCAAAAAACTAAAACTTCATCCTCCAAATAAACTTAACTATTTTCACAAAGTTTCTCTTGTTTTACTTATATTTTACTTAACCTAAAGGGGTTTTAAGATGACATATAGAGAAACTGGAAGAATATTGCTCTCCTAGAAACACAAATGGAAACAGTTGGACCAGAGGGAGACCAAGGACGGGGGAAAAGATGAAAATGTGAAAACTGAATCATTTCCCAATTTTTCAGATGTTCAGAAAGTCCTCTGTCCTTTTGCAGACATGAAGCTTAGATGTAATTCTGAGCTTCTCTGTGACAAAGAAAGAAAAGAAAACAAAAATTACAAGAAGGGCCAATGTCTGTGTGAGTAAATACACTGTATTCTCAGGACACCTCACAGCCCTTCCACCTTTAGCTTTTTACATGGCTACTTTTCAGTACTGATTGATACTCATTTGCCAAACTCAGTATGTGAGGGTTTACAGGAGCTGGCATCCATCTTGGCTGTGAGACAGAACAGAAGACACTAGATAGTGTAGTGGGGACAATGCTGTCCCAGATGCTGAAATAAAAGAATTCATGGAAAGTATATCTTGAATTATGATTAAAAGATGTGACAATCTGAGACAGAAAAAAAATAGTCCAGCCAGAGAAGCTAGCACAGAAATTTTAATCAAAGGAGATGTCTTGGTTTCTTTGACACAGCTGCTTAAGTTCAGTGGGAACTTAAAATAGGTGTCAAAATATTGGCCAAAGAAATGCAACAGAAGAACCATTTAGGCATCACGGTCTTGATAGCTCTGCAGATGTGAAGATAAAAGTTATTTTTATTAAGCTACATTTTAAAATTTTACTCATCTTAGAAATATCTTGGAGTATAATTTTTGACATATTAAGTCCATGATGCTTAAATGGTACTTTTAATTGTGTCAACTCTAACTTGGGAAAAACCTTGGTAGATTCGGTGGAGTTGGTCTAGCATTACTGCTCCATGGTTAAGAGAAGACTCAATGTCCATTTTTGGAATCATGAAATGTTACATGAAAATAGTGATTTTTAACTGTAATTCAAATGGAAAATGTTACACAGATCTTTCGTTATATATATTTTGGAATATAACATTGTTTCTTACTTTAGTTGTCAAAACAACACTGAATACTGCCTTTGCTTGGATTTATTTTTAGATAATGTGCTAAAAGCCATAGTTTTCTAAAGCATATTCATTATTTGATTAAAGTACCTATTGGGAATGACCTGATACTATTAATGTTTATGTACTGACAAGTTTAATCAAAATACAAACTAATCTGTGGCAATATATTTAACTTAAAAAACTTCCATGGAAAAAAATGAACTTAGAGACACTAAATTCAAATCTGAGTTATTAAAATGTTTTGTTCCAGTGTTAGGCAAATGAAAGTTTTAAAGCTCAAGGAGACTTTGAATTAAGCATTTTTCCTGCCCCACCCCCCAAAATGAAATTAGATATTTTGAAAACTAAACAAGCAAAATTGATGCATATAAATATTAACTTAGACGTAAAACTCAATATTTAGCACCCTAGAGGAGTGGACATCCTCTCTAATTAATTAAAACTGTTTTCAACTGAGGACAGAAATAAGAAGTCTTGCCACAAAATATACAGATCTATTTCTTTTATGATCTAGAATGTAACGGTTAAGCATTAGCCAATTTTCTGTTATTGTCCAGTACCATAACTAAAAGCAACTTAGAAGGGGAAGGGGCTTATTTGAGTTTACAGTTCCAGAAGATGCGGGTCATGGGGGAAAAGTAGCAGGAACACAATCAGCCAGTCTGACAATCAGAAGCATGGAGGTCACATTCATCCACAAGCAGAGAGATGGGCATAAGTAGGGAAAAACTATAAACCCCCAAGATCTGTCCCCAGTGATATAGTTCCTCAAGCCGACTCCACCTCTTAAAGGCTCCATAAGCTCCCAAAACAGCACCACCAACGTGGACTAAGGGTTGGAACACATGAACCTATGGGGGTCTTTTGTCATGCTGATTTCCACAGCTAATTTGAGGCAGGTTTGAACTCTGCTTTTTAAAAAAATAGCTGTTCTCCTGAATCTGAATTTACAGCCTTTAAAAACATCCATTCACATCTTCAGAGCAGATTTTCTCCAGGCTCTGTGGGTATTTCTCACTGCAAGTCCAGGAGATATACCAAAGTATTTTCTTACACGTTACTCTCAGCAAAGTAGACTGGGGGAGAGCTGCTGCTATTTCCTTTGTCCTTCTCCACGGAGTCTCTTCGATAATTCCTTGCCGTGTTTGCTTTGCATCTCAGCTCTTCATTGGGCTCTGTGTCCCTCATCGCTATGGGAAGACCCAGCTCTACACAAGGGCACCCCGTCCCGGTACCACTTCACAGTTCCTTTCAAGAACAAGAAGGGCGTGAAAGAGAGAGTCACAGAGAACCAGTGTGCCTTCCAAAGCTCTAGCAACATAAACAGTTTTGATTATGTCACCACGAACAAAGCAATGTGTCCATAGAGTCATTATCAGGAGAGAATCTAGCACCCAATCATCTCAGGAAATAATTGAGATGCAGGATTTGTGGAGAATATGCTTTCATTACCCAGCATTAGCTAATTGAATGGGCATGGCTCTACAAATGAGTGCTTTGTCTGAAAATCAGGATTTTGCAGTGTATACTAAATCCATGGCGCACAGATGAAATCCATGCTTCTGATACTAACACAAAATTCACATTCTCTCTTTGTATTATAGGAATACTGTTTTGACGATCAGTACTGTACTCTTCGCAGATGAGACTTTCACTCCAGTGTCCTCTACTCTGTTCTGGACACCCCCATAGAAAATGAGTAGCAGGGAAGCAGACTGTAAAGCAATGTGTGCCTCATCTTTCTGTATCAGTTTTAGAGTGTACAAAGCAATTTTAAACAAAGCATTGCGTTTGTCCTTGAACAATGAACTGCGACTCTTAGATGTGAAGGATGCACAGTAAACCAGGGAGCTCCACCCTAAGCTTGTTTTCATCCATCATATAGTCTCAAAGGCTTTCTGTTTGAGAAAATGTTGGGGCTCATGCTACACTATGCAAACCATCAGTTATAACACACAACACACAAATATGCAAGATCAATACTCATTTTCCTTTTCAGTTTAATTTGGAGCAATGTTTTTGGATTTGATTTAATAAGCAAAGTCACATACATCCTTGTTCATACCACCAGTCTGTGCACCGTAAATACAGGTGGCACAACAAAACTTTTGAAGGCTTTGCTAATCTCATAGAATAACCTCTTTTGTGGGCCACTTTATGTTTATTATTTTGACTTGCATGCTTTCCTATTTATCTTAGGAAGTTTTGTTAGTCTACAGTCATTTACCTCTCTAGAGAGTAACAGCACATCCAATACCATCAGCATCAACATTTGATCACCATATTTTCTGCCTTTAAAACCAAACAAAGTTCACAGAATGAAGTACAGTCACACATTCTACCCGGCAGGATGCTTTACCCAGGACTAGCCAGGCTATGACAACAAGGAGTGGGTTCTAACATAGATCCATCTAACCCTGCAGCATGCTTTTCCCGGGACTAGCTAGGTTCCGCCAACAAGGAGTGGGTTCTAACATAGGTCCATCTAACCCTGCAGCATGCTTTTCCCGGACTAGCCAGGCTCTGCCAACAAGGAGTGGGTTCTAACATAGGACCATCTAATAACAGATACCAAGTCATGTGGCTAACACAAACAAGAACAATGGGTTAATGTACAATGTAAGAGTTAATTAATAAAAAAGCCTGAGTTAATAGGCCAAGCTGTTTATAAATAATGTAGACATCTGTGTATTTCTTTGGGTCTGAATGGCTGCAGGACCGGTGGGATAGAAACCTCTGTCAACGAATGGTGCCAACATGGACAACTACATCTACATAAAACCTAAGAGAGCTTAGGAAGTAACTCTAGACACAAAAGAACAGAGTTAAGATTGGCTTCTTAGAAGCAGCATTTTCTCAGGTGGGCTCTGTTTGCTAGAGGCAAGTGGGTCTCATTTAAGAGGGATTTCCTGACTCAGCTTTAGCAGCAAAATCCTTGCAGCTCTTTAAAGAGGCTCCACCACCAAACATTTAAATGGTGTTTATGAATAGCTGACAGCATGCTTATTGGTGGTGACTGGAACATTGAAAGTCCATAGAGTTGTAGCAAAAAAACATGTCTCCCTCCAGTACCTCAGCCATGAAGCTAGACTCTCAGAAAGCTAAGGAAAGTTTTTTTCAGCCATAAAAGCCATGGCTTTAATCCTAGCAATATCACTTAGCAAATTAAAGACTCTTATGGTCAGAAAAGGAGAGAGATACTGTAAAAATAGACTCAGAGGGGAAAAAATTTCTTAAATGGTTTGCAGTGTGTTTAAAAATATATGTAGGTGTGGGAGAGAAACTAAAAAGGATAAAGTCCTTAAGAGAGAGAGAGAGACAGAGAGAGAGAGAGAGAGAGAGAGAGAGAGAGAGAGAGAGAGTAGTTGGGTATGGTGGCACACATCTTTAATGCCAGCACTTGGGAGGCAGAGGCAGGCAGATCTCTGTGAGCTCAAGGGCAGCATGGTCTACAGAGTGAGTTGCAGGACAGCCAAAGATACACAGAGAAACTCTGCCACAAAACAAAACCCAAAAATTAAAAAGAAAAATAAGAGAAATAGAGTTTAAAATAGAACCATGTAAATATACATGGATATTTTATAATATTTTTATATTTGTATTATATATAATATAATGAGAATCCGGATATTGAATGTTATTCTGTTGTCTTTGAATTGCTTGAGGACTGAGGAAGAAGCAACAACTACTAAAAGACATTTGATCATAAATGCTGCTGGATTAATTCATCATATATGTTTTGAAAATGCCTTGACTTCAAAATTTAATTCAAAAGATGTGTTATCTTGAAAAAAGGTTTTGCTTTTGTTCCACAGGAAATGAGAGACTGTGGATTCATTCTGGGGTATGAAAAATCAGGTTTCATCAAGGAAGACCTCCAGAGAAATCTCCAATAGGAATGAACAGCCCAGATGTCTGAGTTCTACATCCATAACAGCCTCAAGACTGCTGGCTGAGATGTTCAAGCCTCACAGAATATTCTAGTCATGACTTGACCATAATTCTTAATTTTTTAGGTCCCCATAAGATTATCAGTGCCCCCAATTAGCAGGAAGTAGCCTAGAAAACTATGCCCACATTCCCAAAAATGAATTATGGATGTTTGTCTTTGTTTAGAGTGTTGGTTACAAGTTTTTATGGATAATGATGAGGAAAAAAGCTAAACAAAGGTTATTTGATTCAGAGTTTTTGTTTTGAAAAAAAAGGGGAGGGATGTGGGACAATGGTTTGGTACCCTGTAAAGTTTTGTCAGTTGTACTGGTTTAATAAAATCTTGATTGGCCAGTATCCAGGCAGGAAGTATAGGCAGGGCAACCAGAACAGGAGAATTCTGAGAAGAGGAAAGGGTCAGTCTGCAGTCATCAAACAGATGCAGAAGAAGCAAGATGAGAATGCCTTGCTGATAAAAGGTACCAAGGCAAATGGCTAACACAGACAAGAGTAATAGGTTAATGTATGGTGTAAGAGTTAATTTTTAAAAAGCCTGAACTAATAGGCCAACCAGTGTATAATTAATGTAGGCCTCTGTGTGTTTCTTTGAGACTGAACAACTGCAGGACCAGGTGGGACAGAGACCTCTGTCAACAATCCAATATCCTCATCTAGGCTCTATAAATATTCATGCACAAAGTTGCACACATACATGTAAACACTCATGTATGTAAACTAAGCCTACATTTTTTTTTTGTTTTTAATTCGAAGCAGCTCCATTAGTATTTACTAAGAGAGGGGAGAATTATACTAGAATTCATTCTGGACTGAATAAATTTTCACCCCAAATTCTGACCCTCAACCAATGCCATCATTTTAATAATAAGAGTTAAAAATATCAAAAGCAAACTTTCAATATGGACATATCCTCCACAGCAAACAGGACAACAGCATTCTGGTCAAAGGAATGAGAGAGAAGTTTAGAATAACCAAACTTAGAAGCCTGAGGTTAGGCCTCAAGAATAGAAACTTTAATGTGGGGGCTGTGGGAATAGTGTCTGCACACTAAATTTGAGAGATACCTATAGTCTGGGATTCAAACCCGATGAACAGATCCTGGTAAATGTGAGGGTATTTCCTGGCTGAGGCCAGGGTTTGGTGTGCTATATTTTGGAAACCTTGCCATATGCCCCATTGCTGCTATGAGGTAAACTGCCAATGTCATTAGTATGAAGTCCACAGAAATGAGAAGCATTCTAGCAATACACAAGCACAAATCTGAGCAAAGTTAAGCCTTCCTTCCTCTTCTGTCTCTGTGTAACCAGGAGACAAAACAGAAAGCATGGCTTGGAGTCTTGGCCCCAGCCTCACTGAGCACAGTCCCAAAACAAATCTTGAGTTTTTCTAGAAACAATTACCACACTCCTGGCCTGGTGACTGTGTTTACATAGTAGGGCATAGTGGATCTAAAGTCTGTCAGGAGGCAGCTTGCTGACAGAAGACGGACTTTAGCCATCCCAGAAGAAACGCAAACTCAGATCAATGGCTCAGTACCAAAGGCTCACTGGCAAGTAAGATCCCACTTACATAACTCAATTAGAGTCTACGGAGTTGTTTCCCTAAAAATAAAGAGGCATTCAGGGAAGGTTGTCTTTCCTGCTGGAGTCTGTCATCATCACAGATACGGTTAGTCTAAGTACATTTCTCGGTGGATAATGGAGACAAATAAAAACCTTGGATAATGGACACCAGTAAAGTTTCTTCTTGGAAAACGCACAAAGTGTTTTGTATTTTCCATTTGTGACTTTTTTCCAATAAACACTATATAATTTTACCACATTGCATTATCAAAGTAGGCTGAAAACCTCTGCAATTCAGTTAAAAACTTGGAAGAGGTCTGCTCTGGACACGGCTATCTTAACCACAGGAAATAAGGCCGGTGGCTTGAGTCTTCGAGAAGAAAGCAAGAACAGTCTGAGAAACCAAACACTGTACACTCACCTGGGTTACCTGTCATCTAGACATGACCTAGACACACCTGTAAGAGACTCTCAGTGAAGGGTCATCTACATTGGGTTGGACTGTGGCCATGTTAGGGGTGGTGTAAATTTACCTGACATGGGAAGAAGCATGGATGGCACTATTTCTGGACTGTGTTAGAGCAGTGAAGTTACCTAAGCAGCAAGCATACAAGCATCCCTTAACTCTCTGCGCCTGACTGTGGGTATGATGTGGCCAGCTGTCTCAGGTTCCTGCTACTGTAGCTTGCCTGCAGTGGTGGGCTGTAACCTAGAATTGTGAGAAAGAATATAGGCAACATTCTACAAGGTGCTTCTTTGGGGTATCTTATGATAGCAGCAGGAGAAGAAACCAAAACACCCCTAATCCATAGGCTGGAGGCACATCTCACGGTGATGGGAGGTACAGGAATTGGCAAAGAAAACAGGGATAGAGTCCATGACGGAGCAGGTGCCTTTGTCAGAAGAAAGTAAATTGTTATGTGAGGACACAGTCAGAAAGCAGCTGCTTGTAAACCATGACCAGGATGCTAACCTGACACAGAGAAGGTCCCCATCCCAAGAGTATGGCTCTCGTGCTGTGAGGATAGCATCTGTCACTTCAGGCTCACAGGTCATGGTACCCACCTACGGCAACTTGAGTTGATGAGAAACAGAACATGAAAGCTAGCATCCGATCACAAACACCCTTTGGATTTATTTCTGCCAAGTGCCTTGGCAAAATCTACAATTTAAATTGATTTCACTGTGGTTTTTGTCATTTCATAGTTTCAATAACATAAATGTGCCATTCAGGACAGGATGCACAGAAGGAACTCTGAGCATGCTCAGTCTGCTTCCCCTGACCATGTGACCCGTTGGACGATACATGAAGATCAAGGTCACTATGGAGCTCCCCCTAAGTAGACTTGTTCTCATGGCCCACAATGGTGGGTAATTTAATCCTGTATTTGAAGGCAGAGAGTGGGAAATTGTTTCAGGTCCATCTAAGGCTTAGAATGGTCATCTTCATAGAAATATTGCCTGGAATGAGGCAAAGTTCACAGTAATGAACAGCACATTCTGTTTAACAATGGAGATGATGAAAATCAAATGTGCCCAACTCCGATTTCCCATGTCATCTGTCTCACTGAAGAAGATGGGGTTCACACTGTTGCGCGGCTTTGTGGGTGCTCCTAAATGACCAACACAATACCTGGGGCTCCCTCTTCTCTCAGACAGTGTCATTTTCTGATTTTGATTACATTTTAAGAATCAACATTATAATTTGAAATTATAGACATGTCTGAGATCTGATGTGGAATTATCAGTTGGCACAGTATAACCTGTGACTTGTTAGAAATAATTTTGGCCACAACTTTCCCCCAAAGCCACTGGGAAATCTAAACATAGCTCCCCAATAAATTTTGCTTTTACCCATTCTTCCCATTCTGAAGTCCCTCAAACTCCCAATATACTCTTGATATTCCAACTTTGGGGTTTTATGTTTTCCTCAAATACTAGTGAAAATGAAATGAAAATGTGGGGATTTATCAATGCTGTCTAAACTAAATATGCAGGGCTGGGAAGTGGATTCTGTGGGTAAAAGATGAAGACATGAGTGAGGATCTCTAATACCTGTGCACAGGCAGCAGGGCTGCTAGCTTGCCCATACCCCCGCACCAGGGTGGGGGTGCAGAGTTTCCCAGGGCTTGCAGGCTGCCAGTTAGAGCACACTGTGAGCAGGGTTTGTTGGGAGAGCCTGACTCAAGTGAAGGAGGACAGGAGTGAGAGAGGGAGACGCCCAGGACCCTCACACTTTCCAATGCTTGCACAGGGTGGCATATTCCCACAGCCACACACACGCACACTCCCACATGCATGTGCACACACAAGTGCCCATGTGTGCACACACTAATATTCCAGTTTAACTGCATGTATATGCATGTGCCCCTAGTTCTTCTGCGAGGAAACCATTTCCCTCCTGAGAGAAGATGCCTTCAGATGAGGACTACTCTTACCCCACACTTCTGACAAGATTAAGAAAACAAAGTAACAAAGGTTTGTTTGTTTTTTTTTTAAAAAGGCAGAAGAGCCCTCAATTATGGCACCATCTTCCCAACTTTTTGTCAAAACACAGTATCATTTTGTCTCATCTCTTGCCATCCATGCAATTAATTTCTGTGTTTCTAACTTTTTAGGGAACAAAACTTCAAATTCATAATTGGAAGTCATTTTCATGTTTGTCCACGATCCCGAGCACTGTTGTACAGCCATTACCCTGGCATTCCCGTGAATTAATTCTGAACCACATACACTTTTTTTTTCCTTAATTTATTTATTTATTGAGGATTTCCGCCTCCTCCCCGCCACCGCCCCCC
>NC_022022.1:43976061-43983042 GCF_000317375.1 Microtus ochrogaster | reverse complement strand
TGCCTATATGTTTGTCTTTGGATTCACCTTCTTATTTAGCTTCTCTAGGATTGCAAATTATAAGCTCACTGTCCTTTAATTATGGCTAGAAACCACTTTTTATACATTTCTGCTGCAAACCTTACAAACAGACACAGACTGCCTGTAGGTCATCCTGGGTTCAGAATTTGTGTTGTATGATGCATGCTTTCACTAGTTTCATTACCAGGCCCTGATGGTCTTTCAGATGCCTTTCTCCATTCAGGAGCTATTGGTGTCTGTTTAAGGAAACTATTGAAAATCTTAAAGAAAGTTCCATCCCATATCTGTTCTTGTCCTTTTTACTTTGGGTCTCGTAATTTTCTTTACTGCAGTCCTAAATCATGTTCATCATTTTTTTTTTAATTTCTTAATGACTACATTCACTTTTAGTTTTAATTCTAGTTCAATCCGGGTTTAAACCTCTACACCTTTGCTGCTGTGCTTTGGTTGTTTTGGTTTTAATTAAGGACATTTTCTTTTGTGTGTGTGTGTGTGTGTGTGTTTATAAATTATTAGTGTGAACAATACAATTCCTATACTTCTGTTATCAAAGCTTTATTTTTATGTTTTACAATTTATTCCCATTATTTTATTTTTATTTTTTTATAAATTTATTTACTTATTAAAGATTTCTGTCTCTTCCCCGCCACCCAATTCCCTCCCCCTCCCCCAACCAAGTCCCCCTCCCTGGTCAGCCCAGAGAGCAATCAGGGTTCCCTGCCCTGTGGGAAGTCCAAGGAACCCCCACCTCCATCCAGGTCTAGTAAGGTGAGCATCCAAACTGCCGAGGCTCCCACAAAGCCAGTACATGCAGTAGGATCAGAAACCCATTGCCATTCTTTTTGAGTTCTCAGTAGTCCTCATTGTTTGCTATGTTCAGAGAGTCCGGTTTTATCCCAGTCTTCTCCAGATCTGTGAAGAATTTTGATGGGATTTTGATGGGGATTGCATTGAATCTATAGATTACTTTTGGTAGAATTGCCATTTTTACTATGTTGATCCTCCCAATCCAGGAGCAAGGGAGATCCTTCCATTTTCTGGTGTCCTCTTCAATTTCTTTCTTCAAAGACTTAAAGTTCTTGTCAAACTCTCATGAGTATCTGTACTCTTTCTAAATTCCTATTCTTGTAACAAATGATATACTGAATATTCTCTTGGACTTCCAGGTTTATAAGAGTGTGAGGCAGAATTTTATACTCTGTGGTATTTGACCCTTTGTGATCCTTCCCTGAATGTGGTACGTTGCCCACAGACAGCTTTGCACATGAAAACGAAGAAGCCTAAATTAGAATGATAGTTTCATGTTATTTTAGTGGGGTTAGTATAATGCAAGTATTCACAGAAGTGCAGAGATTTCTCTGGATGGCAATGTAAAAGAAAGTCAGATGTTTGAAGCAGAAGAATTCGATGCTTTGTTGATTTAAAGATAAAGTGCCAAGAGAAAGGGGAATTTATTCAGAGATTCCAAGTAGCAGAATTATCAGAACAGCTTGTGTGAGGCTAGAAGTATAACTGGCCTGGCCTTGTTAATTCTTTGACTTTTCTCCTGTGGCAACCTCAGGAAAAGTCCCAACTATATCACTTTGTATCTGAGCACACATAAATTTGATTAAAATAAACTTGTGCTTTGGTTTATTATTTGGATAGACATTTAAAGTTAAATTGATGTAAACTACATCTAAAAGATCAAGTATGAGCATTTCAGGGAGAACCAGTCCAGGTTTAGACACTGCGTACCTCACACAATGCTACAATCAGCTCAAATGTTTCTATCACCTCAAATATTTTCTTTTTTTTCTTGTGTGCAACTTTTCAAAACTTCCTCTGCTGTTTGAAAACTACATTGCTATCATATAAAGAACGTACTGTGCAGCTGTGCAGCAATACACAGGGCTTCCTGCTTCTATCCAATTGCATCTTAGTTCCCATCAATCAAACTCTCCCCATCCCTACCACTCTTCCCTCCAGCTCTTGAGAAGCACCATCCCACTACCAAATTTTAGGAAATAAACATTTTTAGGTTTCTTATCTGAGTGAGATCATGGGGGACCCTTCTTTATGTGTCTCTCATATTCATCATGTCACATAAAAATAAGATTCCATTATTTTTATACATAAATAGTATTCAAATCTTCATAAACGACATATTTTGTTTATCCATTATTTGGTGTATAGGAAAAGAACACAATATAACTGTGTGCTTTTGAGAGTGACTGTTCTGTGTGTCACCTAAGACATTCCCTGTGAAGCTCCAGTTATGTCTACAGAGCCTTGGTCTGTCTGATAATCCATTCTGACTTTCCAGTAAAATGAATGAACACAAAACTGAAGTCTACAGATGATGGACTGAAGGGGAGAGTTGCATACAAAATAGGGCAGGAAATCTAATAAAGATGCATTAACGGACCTGGATACATTATTACACAAGAAATCAATAGCTATTATTTCTGAAAATGTAACAATAAAAATGTTGTACTGAAGAATAATCGGTAGCACCTACTTAAGAAACATTATATTTGAATAATTATAAAACAAAATTTGTTTGGGGAAAAATACATTTCACGGTGAAATGCTATTAGGGGGAATCAATAGACACCATGATCACCTAAAGGCAGCAGATTAATCTATAGCAAAATTGATCAGTTCCATGAATGATGCAGAGGAAAGAGTCATTTGGCCATGTTCTTAGTAGAAACCACGTGTCAGCAAAGTCAGATGAGCTGTGGTAAAGTAAAACAAGAAAGCAAGGTGGGGACTATAGAAGCAGGAAAATGACAAGTGTTTCCTCTGAGAAATTAACCTTCAAAACTGTGACAAGATAATTCCTTGGTCAAACTGTTGTGAAATCATGAGGAATGGCAAGAGACGAGAGCCAAGCTAACCAGAGGGGTCCCTAGAAGGTAGAGAATTTTCCCAGAGAGCCTCACATATGACTTTTTGATGGATCCATAGAAGAACAAAAGCTGGAAATTACTATGGTTTAAAGATTAGTCAGCAGCAGGAGAAAGGGGGTGACTCAGAGAACATTTGTCCAAGTCATTCAACAACTGACATGTTTGCTGTTTTCTCTACAATTTCCTCATTGTATAGTCTACAGAATTTCTAACTTTCCTAAATAACTCCAGGTTGGAGTCAGAATTTTTTTTTATATTTAAATGTGTTTGCCTAGGCTGGTTTAAAACAATGTAGAAAATGATCAACTACCATTTTTCCTGCGATAACTTGCTGATAAAGGAGATATTCACATTTGGTGGGAACTAAATGGTAAGTTGACAAGGCAAAGCCCTTGGTTCATGAGAAAAGACCAGTTAACATTTACAGTAGATCATGTGGCTCAACAGTATTGCAGAACGTTGCATCCAATGGCTACAGAATGAACATTCTCTGCAGCTCATCAAACACACTGAAGGAAAAGTCATATATTAGGCTTAAAAATAACTTTTGATAAATTACAAAATCGTGTCTCTGATCACAGTAGGATAAAACTCAAAGACAACAGCATAAAAACACTAGAATCTATGATCCACAGATCCTTAAGACCATCCATGTGAACAAAAGAGATGATAACTTCAAAGAATATCAAAGAAAAAAAATTTAATTTTTTTTAAAACAAGTTAGGTATAGGAACAAAGGCTAACTCATAGTGCCCAGTGAGGGATCCTTTGACAGGAGTCCTGTCTTTACCTGAGAGGCTGTGACCATCCTTTAAAACATAGCAAGTCATTGCCACAAAAGAAAAAACTAAGCAATCATGCAGTTAAATACAAGTGTAAAAACAAAATCCCCAAAATTACAGAAAACTGCAAAACAAAACACAACTGCAGTAAATTTGTAGTATTAAACAACTATGCCCCAAAATAGATTATGTAATCCCAGTGTGTGTGAGATAGATGAGAGGCTGAGGCAAAGTCCCTGTGAGTTTGAGGCTAGCCTAGGCTACAAAATGAGACATTGTCTCAAAAGTCCCCAAACGAAAACATTTTAAGGTAAAAAATTTGTTAGGAGCCAATTTTCTCCTAAAATCATTGCAGGAACCATCACCCTAGGGGAGTCTACAGAGAACCCCCACACCCCTAATTGTGTTAGGAATAGTTCTATTGACAGAGCCTACCCCACACCCAAATTGGCTGTTAATGGAGAGCTATCTGTTAGCGGAACCCACTTCACATTCCAAACTACCTAGGGAACTAGGTGTGGCAACTCCTGACTTCTTGGCCTACAGTGACCTGACCGAAGATAACCTCCTGCCTACGTGACCAACACGGACCATGTGACCAACGTGAACTACGTGACAAGAGCTCAGGCCCCTGTACCCACCCCCCAACTCCATACCCTATATAAGTTGTACCCCATCTCTAATAAACGGAGGCTCTGACAAATGTAGCATGGCCTTCTTCTTCTCTCCTAGCCCATTTATCTTACAGATAGTGCCTCTCCGGGACCCTGGAATAACTGAACGGCCAGACGGGTTACTGAGCCTAGACAGGTAACCCATCAAGGCAATTACAAAAATTTATTGCCCATTCTACTATCTAGAAAAGGCAAACCCAAAAGTAGAAGAAATGACAAAGGGAAGAAATTAACAAAATACCAATTAATATAGAACATACTAATAAATGAGTTGATTTTTAAAAATATAATATCAACAGAACTCTAGGTAGACTAACTGAGAAAAAGAGAAAGGCTCAAATAAACACAATCAGTGATGTAAGAGGAGATGTCACGAAGGATTCCACAGATATGTAAAGGACTATTAGTGACAATTATAGACACTTAGTTCATACCAACTTGGAAAACCTGGAATAATGGGTGAATATTTCCATACAAATAGCCTACTGAAATAGAGGAAGGGCAACACAGGAATCCTAACCAGACCAATAATGAGGAGCAAGACTAAAGCAACTATAAAAGTCTTCCAATAAAGGAAAGAGCCAGCTGTCTTCACTGCAGAAAGAGTCAAAACAGAAGAATTTACAAGTCTCCTAAAATTACTCAAGTGATTAAAAGAGAAATGACTTGCAAACTCATTCTGCGAGGCTAATATTACCTGAAACAAAACTAAGACAAGAGACAAAGGCCACAACAAAAACCAGGAGCCAACATCCCTGTTGAACACACACACACACACACACACACACACACACACACACACACACACACACACAAGAGACAACAAAAAAAGAACTTTGGAACAAAACATACTGGTAAACTGAAACCCTCAACAAGTCAAAAGGATTATTCTCAAAACTATGAGTTTATCCCCCAAATTTACTGATATTTTAACACCAGAAAATTTATAATTAAAACACACAATATCAACAGGATGAAGGATGGTGATCAAGTGATCACTGCCTTAGATGGAGAGAAACATTTCATAAACGCATTATCAGTCATCAATCTAACCACCCGATGGAGTCAATTCTTCAGTTGAGGCTCTCTCTTCTCAAGTATACCAAGATTACAGTCAAGATTAGAAATCACATATCAAAATATTCCACAGCCATTGTTCTAGATGGTATAGAAAAATGATTTATAATCACTGTGTCGTGGGTATAGGTCAAGAGAGTTTATTAGGCATAGAGTAAGCAAAGTGGCAGAATAAACAGCAAGCAGATGATGTCAGAACCAGTAGACAGCTAAATGGCCTCCAGCTGGACTCCACAGTGTCTAGCAGATGGGGGTCAACAAAGGTCACAAGAGCAGAAGCTGACAGGGGAAGCCCAGAACCAGTCACACTGGAGTTCCCCGCCAGGAGCTGCCAGCAGAAGAGTTCTGAGCACAGGTGTGCTTCTAGCTTCTCTTCGCACTCAGTAACATCTTTTAGAAATTGCTCACCTTCTGATTGTTTCCATTGAACAATGTTGGAAACACTACTTACAGGCTTTCTTTTTTTTTTCTGGTTTGCCCCCTTGCTCCTTAGACAGTCCTGGAGGACTTTGAGAGGAGTTTTCTTAGGTCTGAGTTGGGGAGGGAAAGGCAAAACCACATTCAGAGGCCAGGCTATCAGTGAGCTGAAATAGCACTTGACGCTTTACCAAGGCAATGCACATTACAGCTGCCATCTATCCAGTGTGCAAAAGCTAAACCCATTTTATATACACTCTGGAACACAGAAAGATGCCCACTCTAACCACATCAGAGCAGAAAAAGAACTAGTTCATTAAAAAAGGGAATCTGGACAAGCCTTCTCTATTCAGAATATATGGCACAATGTCAAGGAAATCCTAAATATTCCACCACAAGGTCAATAGAACTAATGAACAAATTCAGTAATGTCACCGCTTCTAAGACAAAATTCAAAACTCAAAGCAGATTGCACACCAACAGAGAATTGCTAAGAAAAAAAATTAATGAAGCCAATCCTGCTCATGGAGGCTGCAATAAGAGATCTGGGTATACATTTATTCAAAGATGCCTGTGACCTCTGCAATGGAAACAGCAATGCTCTAATGAAATAGCTTGAGGATGCCACAGAAATGGAAATTGGAAAGCTCTCTCATTTGTTTGAAATAGAGCAGTAATCTTGCTAATACATACATGGTGTAAAGTGCTTGTGAAGGGGTCTCCTGGGACACATAACTGAGCTGGGAAAATACACCTGGATGTGGCTGGAGTCCTGGGTTGCATAAAAAGAGGAAACACAGTAGCCTGTTTGCCTGGTTTTCACTGGCATCTGCTATTCTGTTTCTTTGACGGCACTGAGGACCATGCTGCCCCTACCTTCCCCATGTTCCCTCCATGACAGAGGACATCTTTCTGAAGCATGGATCAAAATAAGTTTCTCTCTCTCTCTCTCTCTCTCTCTCTCTCTCTCTCTCTCTCTCTCTCTCTCTCTTCTCTCTCACCATTGGCTTCATTTTTGAGATTATAATATAGCTGTATATTTGTCCCTTCCCTATCCTTCTTCATTTGTGAGATTATAATATAGTTGTATATTTGTCCCTTCCCTATCCTTCTTCA
>NC_022022.1:43970501-43975519 GCF_000317375.1 Microtus ochrogaster | reverse complement strand
TGAGCATCCAAACTGCCTAGGCTCCCCCAAAGCCAGTACGTGCAGTAGGATCAAAAACCCATTGCCATTGACAATGGCTCATATATTTTAATGCTTGGTCACCAGAGAAAACGTGTTTGAGAAGGATTAGGAAGAGTGACCTTGCTGAAGGAAGTGTGTCTCCAAGGGTGGGCTTTGAGGTTCCAAACGCCTGCACCATTCTCAAGTCTATCTTTTCTTCTGCCTGCAACATGAGGACCAGGTGTGAGCTCTCAGCTGTTGACTCAGCATCAGACTCGCCTATTGCCACAGTCTCTGTCATGGTGCTTCTTGTATAAGTTGCCTTGATCATAGTGTTTCATCAGAGCAATGGAACAGTAACTAAGACAATAATCAGCTGGTGTGTTATTCCCCAGGGAAGACTATTTCTATGGTGACATTTCATTTGTATTTTAAAAAATGAAGTTTGCCTGAAAAATCAGAGAGTAAAACATTCCCACTGGTTGGCCTTAGGGATAACACACACCTTTAATCCCAGTAGCCACACTAGTTGCCATAGAAACCAGGCTGTGCATGCCTTTAATCCCAGTAGTGCACACCTTTAATCCCTGCCCTAGAGAACAAATGAGGCAGGAGGAGACAGCTCTCAAGCACAGTCTCATTCTGAGATTCTTGGAGGCAGGACCGCCAGTTTCGGACTGAGGTCAAGGTAAGAGCCTGATTGCTTTGCTTTTCTGGTCTTGAGGTTGAACCCCAATTTCTGTCTGTGAGTTTTTATTAATCATGCTACATATTTTTCTTCCTCTTAGCCTTTTTTAGTTGCCTGTAGCTATCCATGTAAGGGTTAAGGCCTCACATGCTTTCTTCAGTATATGTTAGCATGTCTATTGTTTTTTTCAGGTCATGTTCAGGTCAAGACCTGGTGGTGAGACTTATTATTATATTACTAGGAGACACAATCTTACTGTAAACTCCCTGATCCTCCAGTTACAAAAAGTTTTCTGCTGCACCCCACCCCTTCTGCAATGATGTCTCAGCCTTAGGTGTGGGGTTCTTTTGTAGATATATGCACTGGGAATAAGTTCCAACACTCTGCATTTTGATTGGTTGTCCTTTTCCATAAAGCTTCTTCAAAGAATCACGGCCATCAAACAAAATCACAACAGCAGACACGAAAAGCCCTATTTTGAGTTGTGGGTCAGTGTAGTCCTTGAGATTCTCAAGACATATAGCTTATTGTTATTGCCCCTCGTTGCCCCCAGAAGTAAAAGGTAAGTCCCTATTGACGAAGACATCATGCACTTCAGACACAGAACCCAGAAGGCCCCTGGGCAGGATCTTGTTGGGCCTCATGAGGCCTGGGCGTGAGATCCAGTGTAACTTCCTGAGCCTAACCTGAGTTTGTGACCTGTCTCTGACTATAACTTTCTCATAGGCGTGACTCAGCACTGTCTGACCTAGGCCTGCTTCTGCCCAGCCATCCCAGATGTGGCAGATTATTATTGGCTCTTATTCCTTACTCCACCTCACCCCATCCCAAGACTCCTGCCCCATCTCAGCCCTATATAAGTTTCTACCTGATGCAATAAAGAGAGATCCTACTTTGACAGACTCCCAACTCAATGTATGTTTATCCCAGGTAGCCAGGAGGGAGGTCCGGGTCATCGACACTCACCGTACTGCTCAGCCCCAGAAAGAGACCAACGAGACTGACTCTGCCTCAGCCCTATCTGCTGGAGAACCCGACAGACCTGACCTGAAAGCATCTGCCCTGATGACTAGCTTTCACGATACAAGGAGGCACCCGTGCAAACATCTAAAGGATAGAAGCAGCCAATAGTCCTATCCAGCTGGGATGCCTATGAACCACAACAATGACCAACAGGAAACAATATCCTTAAGGGTGCAAGTGACACTCAGACCTCAGTAACCAACTGTTCCTTAATTGGTCTTAAGACCTGTTCAACAGGAGGGAACCATGCCTAGTGTGGGGAAACTTAGTCACAGAGAACCAGTGAAGTCATGGATCTCGGAGGAGAACTTACAACCACTACTTACTAAAATAGCATAATTCCTAGCAGCCTCAATCTAAATAGCTGTCCTTATACCCAATAAGTATAGTCCTCACTGCTCATCAAGGAAACTGTTCTCTCTCAAGTTGCCTTTTGTGAGGCAAATGGCCATTAATGACTGGAATGGCCCATTCTCATATTTAACGTGGCTAACGCAGGAGACCAATTTGGTGTCTACACAATGGGGTATTTATTAATCCTGTCATTTGCATCAAGTGAGACCTGTAGGCATTACATTAAGTGGAATGAGCCAGACACAGAAAAATAATCCTTGCTCACTTCTTCTGTATGAAAATTAAAGATTAATGCCAACCTAAAATCAGACAGATAATTGGCAGAGGTTGCTGTGTGGTGAGGGGCAACAATGTCAGCTAAAAGAAGGCTAGAATTACGAGTGCATGCCGCATGCATACATTGAGTTAATGCACTATGTACTACTAATATATACAATTAATACATGCTAATCAAAAATAAGTAACTGAATAAATATTTTCAGTTTTCCTCAAGCAGTATTATTTGGTTAAGCTAAGAGGAATTACTGACTAAGCTGTAATTAAGCTCAGATTTACCTACTTAAGTATCTTGTTGCAATATGCCCTGCAATATTAAACTAATCTCTTATTATTGCCTCTGTTTTGCATACTCTGTTTTGCATATAAATTTTAAGCATCTTTCTCCGGTCCTTCTTACAAAGCAGCAGCACTCACTAGATGACATTATACATCCACAGTTGAGAAACTAACACTTTAGTTGTTATCACATTTATGTCACCATTCAAAGGAATCCTGCATCTCTCCATTCCTGAACTGATTCTGTATCATCCATGTTCTCAAACACAATGTCAGCAGTTAACACAGTACAGCTCTGTCATGAGACAGAGAACTCAAATGTGTACAAAGAATTGCAGCAGACACTGCAGGTCATTCTGTCCTAGTTTCTTCTTCTGCCACTGTGAAGAAAAACACGAACAAAAACCAACTTGGGGAGAAAAGGTCTATGTCTTCTTACACTTCCATACTGTCATCCTTTACTCAGTAAAGCCAGAGTATGGACTCAGGGCAGGAACCTGGAGGCAGGAACTGAAGCAGAGGCTATGGAGCCATGTTGTCTACTGGTTGGCTCCTCGTAGGTTGTTCAGCTTGTTTACTCGGGGTACACAGGACCAAGTATGTGTCCAGGGATGGCATTCACCATGGTCTGGGACCTCCCACATCAATATTCAATCTGAAAAATGCCCCTGAAATCCTGCTTACAGGCCAATTTGAGGATCCTGTCTTAGATGTGACTCTCATTTTTATCAAGTTTGACAAAAAACTAACCAGGCCACTTTTATAAATTTCCAAGTTGTTGGTTTTGTTCGGCAGAAAAGGGAGATTTTTTTAAGACAAAAAATAAAAACAAACAACAAACAATAACAAGAGAAAAGCTATCAAATTTTCATGATGCTATTGATTTGCTATGTCATGGTTCATTAATTATTTATGTTTTCAAACTTACATGAAAATAGAAGGCCAATCTCTGCCTAGTTAAAGATTACAAGAAGGCAATATATAAATTATGTATGATAAGCCACTCAGGGATATTGAACTCTATAGTCTGTAATCTCCTGAAGCACAAAGCAGTATTGTGTCCGCTGTATAATGTATGTGAGTCTTACACTGAGCCAGTGCTTAAAATGTGTTTGTGGAGTCAATGCTCAGGTGAAAATAATAACAAATCAAAACGCCAGAAAACAGTTGTTGTTTAAGGCTGGGATACACCCTTCTAGCAACTTTAAATGCAGATGTAAATGATCACAATAGGAGTGGATAGCAATGTTTAGCAAAGCACATATGTAACCAGGATTGATTAGGGTACGTCTCCTGTCGGAGAAAAGCTGGGTTACCTCTATGAAATAATTATTATACCATTCACGCTAAAAGGATAACACAATCACCATGAATAATTATTTCTCTTCTCCTTGCATTTGTTTAACAAACCAAAATGAAGTTATTTTTGAGTAGATAAAATGAAGGATATCTTAAGTTGATAATCTTAGTAATTGGAACTGTACATTTATAGAAAGATCTGCAGGAGGG
This sequence comes from Microtus ochrogaster, assembly GCF_000317375.1. NCBI lineage: Eukaryota > Metazoa > Chordata > Mammalia > Rodentia > Cricetidae > Microtus > Microtus ochrogaster. The sequence goes on along the minus strand of NC_022022.1, from coordinate 43,971,390 downwards.
ATATTGTTAAAACCATAAAAGAACTTAGGACAGAATCATCAAAAGAAAGAGGGGGGATGCCGTTAGATGTGACTGGACTTTGATAAACCACTTACAATTGTATTCTCACGAAAGAAAGTGGACCTCAATCGATACTGGAAACTGCATCCTGGAGAATCAGTTAAGGAAAGATTCCAGGAGCAAGGTGGAAGGTGATGAAGAAATCTTTTGACAAGCATTATGTGTCAGTCCTTAAGACTTTGATACTGACAGGGGTTCTTTTTTTAAGTTATTTATTTTTTTGAAATTATAATATAATTACACCATTTCCCACCTCCCTCTCCTTCTTCAAAGGCCCTAGCTCTTTCACATTCATGGTCTCTTTTCTTTAATTGTGTTTGTGCGTGTAAATATATGTGTATAAACACATATATTTCAATAGACATATTCATAAATATATAAATAAATTCTTGAAGGGGTTTCTCATAAAAGGTTTAAAAACTCAACTTACAGCAGAGTAAATATTGAAAGATTTTGGTTTTTTTAGAGTATAAAACTACTATTTATTAAAATGTGCTTTTAAGGGATCCAAATTTTAAATGATACCCAAAAGGAGTTAATTTTAATTTTGAGGGTATCTTTATATCACAAATCATATTCAACAAATAAAACAAGTTAGTAAGTAACAGGCAACTTTCCCAAATGGAAGGCAAACCTGGGCAGGCATTTAACAGTAAGCATATGAAGTGGAACTTAATGTAACAAACAACAGAAAAATGTAAATTAAGACAATAATGACACCATGCACAAAAATCAAGTCCAAATGGATTAAGGACCTCAATATCAGTCCGAACACACTGAACCTGATAGAAGAGAAAGTGGGAAGTACCCTACAACAGATGGGCACAGG
>NC_022022.1:43967273-43969300 GCF_000317375.1 Microtus ochrogaster | reverse complement strand
TTGATCCTACTGCACATACTGGCTTTGGGGGAGCCTAGGCAGTTTGGATGCTCAACTTACTAAACCTAGATGGAGGTGGGCGGTCCTTGGACTTCTCACAGGTCAGGGAACCCTGATTGCTCTTCAAGCTCATGAGGGAGAGGGACTTGATTGGGGGAGGGGGAGGGAAATGGGAGGCAGTGGTGGGGAGGAGGCAGAAATCCTTAATAAATAAATAAATCCAAAAAGAAAAAGAAAAAAGAAAAAAAAGACAATGGTGAGTGATTCTAACAGCCAGCCAACCACCAAAATAGACAGAGCTTAATAAAACTCACTTATACACACATTAGACACTGGTAAAAACTGGCTACCCAGCATCTAACATGATGGGAAGTGAACCCATGACCAAACGCATGCTACCACATGGCTCACTGTTGTACTTCATTCCTAGGAGACGTTGGTAAATATACTGTAGAAGTATGAACATGTCCATCAAGTATGTTTCCTAGTATCCTGGAACACAAAGCATTGGTGACTACATATATTACACACTCCTCTAATGAACTACTACACAACACCAAAATCACCCTCATAGACATGCTGATCAGAACCTCAGACATGAGAGGAAATAAGAAAAGTGACCACCTCTGGGGTTGGTTGGTCATTAAGGGGGGGTTGGAATGTGTTGGGGGTGTTTATCTTATAAGTGGCAAGACTTAGATGCTGGCCACCGATTGTGGTCATTTACAAAACATGTTACTAACCCATAAATCAAGTGTTTATAAAGATATTGAATGTATTAAAAGTTTATGAACAAATGATTAAGTAACTGTTGACTGAGTTTTCTGTCCCACCCAGTCGAGCAAATGTTCAGTCCCAAAGAAACGCACAGAGGTCAACATTAATTATAAACTGCTTGGCCTATTATCTCAGGCTTCTTATTAACTGTTTCTTACATCTCAAATTAGCCTATAATCCTTCTTCGTGTCAGCCACGTGGCTTGGTACCTTTTATCAGCAAGGCATTCTCATCTTGCTTCCTCTGCATCTGGGTGATATCTGCACACTGAACCTTTTCTCTTCCCAGTATTCTCCTGTTCTGGTCACCTCACCTACACTCTCTGCCTGGCTACTGGCCAAACAGCATTTTATTAAAGTAATACAAGTGACAGGATACAAGACTACTGTCCCACTGCACTCCCCCCTTTTTATTAAAAAAGAAGAACTGTGAATCTAATCTCCTTTGTTTAGCTTTTTTTCTGACCACAACAATTTGTAACCAACACTCTAAACAAAGACAAACATCCAAAATATATTTTTGGGGGATGTGGGCATAGTTTTCTAGGGTAATTCCTGCTGATTGGGTGCTTTGATAATCTTATGGGGACACAAAGAAAATTTGGGATTATGGACAAGTCCTGACTAGAATATTCTGTGAATCTTGATCATCTCAGCCAGCAATCATGAGGCTGTTCAGCACTCAGACATCTGAGTCATCCACTCATATCAGAGATTTCTCAGGAGTCTTCCTTGGTCAATCAAATTTTTCTTAACCCAGAATGAATCCACAGTTTCTCATTTCTTGTGGAAACAAAAACAAAACCTCTTCTCCAAAGTAACATATCTTTTGACTTAAATTTTGAAGTCAAAGCATTTTCAATATATATATATATATATATGTTGTATTAATCCAGCAGCATTTATAATCAAATGTCGTTTAGCAGCTGTTGTTTCTTACTTGCCAAACAATTCAAAGACAACACAAAAACATACAGAATTCAGATTTTCTGTGTATTTTCCATATGTACGTGGCTTTATTTTAAACTCTATTTCTTTTCTTTTTATTTTAAATTTTTGGTTTTAAGAGACAGAGTTTCTCTGTGTATCTTTGGCTCTCCTGAAACTTACTCTGTAGAGGCTGTCTTTGAACTCACAGATATCTGCCTGCCTCTGCCTTCCAAATGCTGGAATTAAGGGTGTGTGCAGCCACACCCAACTTTTCTCTCTCTCTCTCTCTCTCTCTCTCTCTCTCTCTCTCTCTCTCTCTCT
>NC_022022.1:43943662-43967173 GCF_000317375.1 Microtus ochrogaster | reverse complement strand
CTCTCTCTCTCTCTCTCTCTCTCTCTCTCTCTCTCTCTCTCTCTTTCTCTCTCTCTCTCTCTCTTTAAGAAATTTATCCTTTCTTTCTCTCCCAATCTTACATATATTTTTTAAACACAATGTAAACTGTTTAGAAGTTTTTTTTTTGTCTGAATCTATCTTTAGTGTACTTTTCTCTTTTTCTGACCACATGAGTCTTTAATTTGCTAAGGAATATAACTAGGATTAAAGCCATGACTTTCATGACTAGGTCTACCTGTTTCCTTAGCTTTCTGACAGTCTAGCTTCATGGAGGAGGTACTGGCAGGAGCCATGTTTATTGCCACAACTCTATGGAGTTTCAAGGTCCCTGCTGCCTCCAAGAATCGTGCTGTCAGCATTTCATAAACATCATTTAGTTGATTGCTAGCAGGTCCTCTTAAAACATCTGCAAGGTTTTCACAGCTAAAGCTGAGTCAGGAAGCCTCTCTTAAATTATATGTGCTAGCAAACAGAGCCTACCTGATAAAATGCTGCTATCAAGAAGTCATATTTAACTCTGTTTATGTCTAGAATTACTTCCCAAACTATCTCTGGTTTTAAGTAGATTTATCTGTCCACATTGGTACCATTTGTTGACATTTATAAATAAATTATAAAAGGAAAATTGAGACTTTGTCAACTAGCAGGTATAGACCCAACTAGCAGGTATAGACCCACACTACTAATGAAATTAAATAATTATCAGAAGACAATAAACCATGGTAAAAAAGTTTGTGCTAATTTTGTGGAGAAATTAATAGCAATTATCCCAAAAGTGATAGAATTAACCTTATAAAGATAACTACTTAGATTCTTTCCTGAACTGTATGTGATGTACCAATAACTGAAGCCTGTTTTTTTTTTATAGTGATGCAAATAAATCAGGAAAGGCAGGTTACAAATCAGAAGAATTAAGTAAAGTGGGATAAAACCCTTATAATTCTGTCCAAAGAACTCTTATAATTCTATCTAAAAGGCAAAGTTATATGCTATTATCATAGTACTAAGGGATTTTAATGAACATCTCAATTTAGTTACTGATTTGAAATATGCAGAAAGAATTGTTTTGCATATTGAAACTTCTGAATTTATACCAGATGATACAGAATTGACTTCATTATTCATTCAGGTTCAAGATATAATCAGGAATAGGCTTTGTCCCATATACATTACACACATCCGATCCCATATGGGTTTTCCAGGTCTTCTAGCTCAAGGTAACGCAGAAATTGATTGGAAGTGCGTTGAAGTCCTCAGAATTTCAATAAGAAACATGTCAATAGCAAAGGTTTAAAGAAAGAGCTTTCAATTACATGGCAACAAGCTAAGGAGATTATAAACAGATGTTCTCCTTGCTCTTTCTATAACCAAATACAGTTACCTGCAAGGAGTAACCCAAAGGGTACTCAAAGGAATAAAATCTGGCACATAGATGTGTTTCACTTTACAGAATTTAGAAGATTAATATATGTACACGGCACTACTGACACTTATTCAGGTTTCCAGTGGGCAACTGCATAGAGCTCAGAAAAGGCTGATTCAGTAATCACACATCTATTAGAAGTTATGACCATCATGGGTATACCTGCACAATTAAAGACAGATAATGGTCCAGCATATATGTCTAGGAAAATGACCAGTATTTTTGCTTATTATAATATAAAGTATATTACAGGTATACCAAACAATTCTACAGGTCAGGCAGTTATAGAAAAATCAAATAGAACTATAAAGGATATGCCAAACAAACAGAAAGGGATAGAAAATACCCCCAGAAATTGCATAATGCTTTGTTAACCTTGAATTTTCTTAATGCTAATGAGAAAGTAACAACAGCAGAGGAGAGATGTTGGATAATGGAAAAGTCTTCTGAGTTAAATCAACCAGTTTACTTCAAGGAAGTGCTGACCTCACAATGGAAACCAGATGTGCTACATTTGGAAAGGGGTTTCTCTCTTGTTTCCACAGGAGAAGAAAAGCTATGGATACCATCAAAATTAATAAAGATTCAGTTTGAAAGAAAGAAACATCTTGAGAAAGAGAAATGACAGCTGATCCACAGAGGTGACAATCACACAGGTGGTAAGAAAACCTCATAAGGGTTGGGGCAGGGTTCTGTTCTTACCTTTGCAGGAAAATATTTATCTTCAAAGAGTCAAGAGACCTTGGACATCTAGATGCCTAAAGATGAAAAGATAACTATTCAGTATGGATCGCCAAGCAAAGACAAATCTGACTTATGCTGGTGCATTATCTACATGGTAAAATTTGATTATGTGGACATGTATACATCTCTACTTAAAAATCAGAGCTGACTTTAAAGTTGGACAATGGCTATCCTTCTCTAAATTCAAACATTTTGTTAAAAGAAAATTTCAGAATTTCTGTCTCATGCCAGGAGCCATCTGGTATGAAAAAGAAAGAAGATAGGTTTTAAGAAAATATTTTACTTTTCTCCATGCCCATTTTGTCTATGTCATATGTTTCATTGAATATATGTCAATATGAATGATGTTTAACTTTTCAACAATAAATAGTAGATTTTCCTGCAGTAATCTTTGAAGCTTCCAGGAAGAAAATGGGGCCCCCCAACAACTCCACCTGGTTGATGTGACGCCATGATGCTGATAGTGCTACTAGGAGACCAGTTTTTTGGATACCAGCTGTAGAAATGGTACACCTTCTTGCAATGTTCTGGCCAGATCACCAAAAAAGAACTTGAGAAAAAAACCCTATCAACTACTCAGAGACCATTTGCTAGTACACAAAACAGCAATCTTGAAACTTAACAGTCATTTTACTTTTACAGGATCCCATAGAAAGAACATCACCCCCATGACAGCTGGAAGCAATTCTAGAAGATGACATCCCCTCCACACTGGTAGCGATGTCAGCATATTCCTAAGTATTTACCACAGCCTATGTACCCCAACATATGTCCCATTCAGTCTTTCATTTAACAATCACAACACCCTATGACACAGTGCTTTTGATTTGCCTTATTTATGAGAAGAAAAGTATGGAAGAAGGCTTGGGTACCAGGATCACTCCTCTACCAGGTCCTTATGCACTGCTGTGTGGGAAACTCACGTGCTCTACGAGTTACTACTCTGTGACTGTGATAAAATGTTATGACCAAAGCAAACCACGGAATAAAGCGTCAATTTAGGTCTAAGTTCCAGTGAGGTAGGAGCCTATCATAGCAGTAAGTCACAAGTACAGAAGCACAAGGAGTAGGAAGCTGAGAGGTTAATCCTCAACAAGGCACTACAGACAGTGAACTGAGCTTTCCTCCAGAAAAGCTCCATACCTTAAACGTTCCATAACCTCCCCAAACAGTTCCACTCACTAGGAACCAAGTGTTCACGTACATGTGCCTCTAGAAGGCATTTCTTATTCACACCACCATACGTGTAGACAAGGAAGTAAGCGCCAGTTCAACTCCAGTAGGCAAAGGCCCACTGCAGCCTGTCTGAGCTCTTTAGCAGGCTCTCTGAACTCATGAGTCTCTCCATGTGTTGCTCGGGTATTGCAATGTTGAATCAAGTTACTGCTCCTCCCAGGGAGCTGTGCTTCTCTTTCTCTAGGGCCCCAATGGCTTCTCTGATTGTAAGTTGGACTGGTCTCTCCCTGACGCACCTACCAGCTGGCTTCCTAGGCCTCCTTTTCTGCTATTATTTGTTGCTGTGGCCGACACTGATGTGTCGCATCTTGGCAGGGTGTTTATTAATTGCTGCACTTGGAGGAGAGAAGCAAGTGTCCCTGACAGGTACTGATGGCCTCACTTTGTTCCTACAGCTACCGCTGTAATACTCACCCTAGTTATGCCTTTCCAGCTGTATTTTATCATTATCATCAGTATTTAGAACACAGTGCTGCCGTGTAAGTGGTGTTTACTTCCCGAGGTCTCAAGATGCTGGGATTTGTGCATTATTTGTTTCTTGTAGTTTAGGCTAATAATGTTTGCTTGAGATACAAGATGGATTTAAGATACTGAAGACGAAACACTGTTTAGCATGTTAGTTCAAGTGCATTGATCGTGTGTGAGTTCACATATCGGGTGGATGGCACACGCTGGGTATTGGTGCTAACCCTGCTTTAATCTCTGTAAAGGTCCAGGTGCTGAGACAAGAGAGAAGTCCACATGTAAGGAAAGCAGAGTTGCCTGCCATCTCCTCATTCTGCTTCACGAAAGCAGCAGGCATGAGACACAGCAAATTGGAAGGAAGTTGTTATGGTTTGTTCTCATTGTGAATGTTGTGCCTTCGTTCCTGCCATCATAGTGCACAAAGCATGATGTGTCTTCCTTTTCCAACATGAAAACGTTTTTATTAAGAAATATTCGTTAAGCCTCCCTGTGCATGTATGTTTGTTTTCTTTGCTTCTGTAGTTAGTCTACAGCATCCTAAAATACAGAAATTAAATCGTTCTGTATTTTTCCATAATCTGAAGTTCATCTAGCTACTAACTCTGATGTGTCAGATAAATTTATTAATAAAGCTGTTTAATTAAAATAACAGACAAATACTATTTTCTAACCATTGTAGGGAATGAAACCATACTCTGTATCTGGGAATTCCCCTTTCACTGATGCTTTCAGAGTGCTGGGCTCTTCCCTGCCTGAATTTCAAAGTACCATGTAAAACGAAAACCCAGATAAACATTGCTAACTGCGGTGTGCTGGTTCCTGGTGGAGCTGTTTGGGCAGCAAAGCAGGCACTTGTATTAAGGTTCCTTTTTTTATTTGATTTTCGAGACAGGGTTCCTTTGGCAGTTGGTCAGCTTAGCTTCCAGTTTACTGTTATAAACAGTAAAGAGGAGTGACAAGTGCAGAGAAGGCCTGCATGGAAAATAAAACTGCACAGTTTCTCTGCTTAAAAAGCCACCAGAATCTTCAGCAGAGAAGGCAGGGAGATCGTCAAGGAAATGCACCGAGAGGCAAGGGAATGTGTAGCTAGCAGAGGCGGAGGCCTGGCCTTAGAATGTGTCACACATTCAGAGGCATAGCAGGATGGAGCTCTCCTGACACGCCCCCCTAAATGTAGGCTCTAACTCCTCAAATACCTTCCATACAGGAGTCAGGACCAAAGCTAACACAGGGCAGAGCTGAGAGTAAAAGACAACACATGGTGATGTTTGCCTGTGGGGTAGCTGCTCAGAGACTAGGTATCTGGACAGCGCTGAGGGAAATGGGAAACAGTCTTCTCTTGAGTCAAAGGACACCTTCCCTGAAAGCTATAAAAACTGCAAGAAAGAAAATTTCAGCGTTAGAGGAAAATAACATTTAGAAAGATCCAATGATTTCTTCTTGGGCATGAAACTCTCTGTTTGCTTAGAGAACAAGTTACTGTATTGGATTTTGCCTGTTGCAGTTTAGCTACCACATGCCCACCTGTGTGTGCTGAAGAATAGACGCTAGCCATGATTGGTAGTGAAACATTGAAGAGGTAGGGGCATTGTGGGAGAAAGCAGTCATGGTAATGTGATCACGGAGGAGGCATTGGGGTGCCACAATCAGATTGCCCTTTCTTCTTCTTCCCCTTCATAGGCTAATCTGGCTCCCTTTGCCATAAAAGCCCTGATGTTCTAAACAGCCTCCACAGAACCAGTAGCAAAAGTGCTGAATCACCATGCAAACCAGGTCTGAGAAATGGCTCATGGGATAAAAGCACTTGACCACTTATGCCTGGAAACCTGAGTGGGCTCCCTGGATCTCATATAAGAAGCCAGAAGCAATGGTGGACCTCTGCAATGCCAGCACACCTACAGAGGGATGCAAGACAGAAAAAAGTGTCTTTTTGGAAGCTCTCAGGCCAGCTATGGTGCAGTGTCAGTACAGGGAAACCTTACCTCAACCAGGTAGAAGGCTAGGAATAACTCTTAAATGCTATTCTCTAACCACTACACAGCTACCATGATCCACACACACGCACATGTACCACGTCTTCCTTATTTTTTACATCCTATTAATACATACACACAGTACTATTGATACATATTATTCATAGAGTCGTCTCGACAGTCTTCTTAGGCAGACAGGAATCTGAACTTCAATAGTAAGACATGTAAGTTTTATCATAACACCCGCAGACTAGATCTTTCATGATTTTAAATTTTGTTGGAATCAGTATTTATGGGACTGTTTCTCTATAACTTGAAGTTTATGGTTTACTCCTTTTCAACTCTTTGACCAAAGAACTAAGCTAGCACCCTCTTTCTCGCTCCCCCTCCCTTTCTGGTGCAGAGAAGGGACTTGGGAATCCTACCATATAGTCCTCTCAGTGTAACACAGAATGGACACAAATTCCACAACCTCTTGCCTTAGCCCAAGTGCTAGGATTACAGGCAAGCACAACCTCAGTAAGCAAAACATTCTCACTCAATGCGACAAGTACAGAAACATTTGAACAACTTATTGTGTAAAAGGCTTCAAGCTTCTTGCCTGTAGAATCAAACAAATTGATAAATTACTCTGATTAATTCATGTCTTTTGATTATATCAATATGCAATGCCTACTTTCCTATTATTTTCATTATGCCATGGTTGACAACAGAAGAGCAGGTAGAATGCTTCCCATTTATATTACATGTTTAATGAAGGAACTGACCTGCTCCTCCCAATTTCTCCAAATTAAACAAGACTGTTGCTCTCTGTGGGGTGTTGCCATGGTGGGTGTTGATGAGCCACGTTCTTAAGCTCATTGTCTCATTCAATTAATTTCTTAATCGTACCAAATTGTTTGAAAAATAATAGAAACTTAAAAAATGATTGTATCCTTCTTGACAAGAACATACTGAGTTACAGCTGCTGAACACCTTCTCCTGTAGCTGTCATAACGCAGTTGAGTCATCAGCAGAGATTTAATACAAACATGAATCTTACCAAACTGCATTTCAAACATAAATTTATGTCAAATTAAGACACACTTCTACACCAGGGCAGGGACATGTTTAAATAATTTTGTGTTTTTTGAATAAATATTAAATACATAGCCAACAACTCGTGAACAAAATAGGGCAAGGGGAAACTCTTCCAGATGTTTTAATAACCTCTGGTCTACACATGGCTACCAGGTCGGAAAGACGTGTTTGAAGAGACTCGGAATAAAATTGAGATAGCTGTGGTCTCGTTACCTAGTGCCAGCCAGCTGTCAGTAAACAAAATGAGAAATCTTCCTGTAGTGTAATTGTTCTTATTATTTCTCCAGCTAAAAGGCTCTAAGAGATCTGAGCAAAGCAAGACGCAGCTTTCCAGCCTGCCTTTTCCATCAGTATACCTCCATCTGTGTATGCATAGGCATTTGCCTAATGGTATATTCATATTGCTTCTCCTTGCCAAAAATGAGCAAGTCACTTCTGTAGTTAACATTGTCTATTGAAATCCACATTGACTTTGAAGCCCACTTTCCTTATCTAGTTCTTCTGTTAATTAGAGCAAACTAACTCCATCCCTCCATAACAGCCAGTCGAATCCTGAAAACGATCTAACTGGATTGATACCTCTCGCCCATTCAAATCAAGGGCCCCTATACTAGTTTATATGCGACAATCATGCTTTCAGTAATGTCATGGTGCATCTGGTACATATCCCATGTACCACAAGCAAATATTCCTTTTATTGCTACTTGAAAGCAAACTATGCAAAGAAAATGTCCATAGGCCATACAACTCCCTTTTCAAAGGCACAGATTTATACAGTATAATGTGGTTTCAGTATAATGTGGTTTCAGTAAGTCATGTTTGTAAGTAAGGAGCAAGGAAACCACTACTAAGGACATCTGCGGGGGCACAGTGTGTGGCTTATGTAAAAACTTTTCTTGGTGAGACCAAAAACACATGTCTACATTCACCAGACAAAGAACCCAGGGCAGACCAAAGTATGGATGCCACCAAAGTCCAATTTGATGAACCAGTGAGTTTGATTGGGGTGTTTACAGGACTATGGGGGAAGGGTTTCTTACAGAAGCAGAAATGACTCAAGACAGCTGCATCAACAGAGCCCAGCCCAGCTCACAAACCTGGGAAAGGAACTTGGAGCGCACTGCACAGCCTGCAGACTGCTCAACAAGTTGAGAAGTGTCCTTAAACCTCTTCCAAGCAGTCAGCTGGTTTCTGTTCCTCCCACTCAGTTGATTTGATCTGAGGGTCTTCTTTGCAGCTTGGTTAAATGGCATCTGAGAGGGACTCTCATACTTGATTGCTAATATGTCAGGGAGGGGCCTGGTGAATCTGGCCAGTTTCAAAGACTTCCTGAAGCTATTGTGACTTGTTTACCTTCCTGCTTAAGGAAATTCTCTGCAGGGTGGAATTTTTGAGGAAAATGTTATATAAATACTTCTGTAAACAGCCTAGAGCTTCTTGGTAGAACAGTAACAGTCACCCTAGCTTCTGGGGTAGGGGTTGGGGTTTATAATGGTCAGACATTCTCAGGACCATTCTGAAGGGAAATATCTTTAGAGATAAATAAGGAAGTATTGGTTGAGGCTGTGGTTCTCAGACTTGAATGGACATGAAAGTCTCATATGGCGAGCTTTAAGTAGATAGTATGGGGAATCCCCACAAGAGGTTGTTGTTGAGTAGGTGTGGGACCAGGCTCAATGCTTTACTATATCTCCAACTCTTTCTGTCAAGTCCTGTTCCTATGTGGGTGTAGTGATTTTAATGAGAAATGTCTCCTGTATGCTCACATGTGTGAAAAACTGGTCCCCGGTTGGTGTGGTCCAGAGTTGGTGGTGGAAGGAGCCCCCTGTGCAGTGCGAACCTCATCCCAGACCCCAGATTAGGCACAAACCACACCCAAACACATGTTTTTACAGAGAGATCCTTTCTTTAGCAGGGAAGAAAAGTTAAAGTGACTGCTTTCTGACTGGGGCAGAAAACAGCAGCAAATGACATGCAGATGTAATTTTTAAGGGAAAAGCGAGGTCTGTGTGGGAATGGGCTAGGTTGCTGCTGCAATAAAGAAGATGGGAGGAAGGGAAAGAGACAGATGTGTCTCATAGGCAAATACCAGTTTATAAAGGCAAAGAGGGAAAACCTGTGTTCGTATGAGGTGCTTAATTTTAGTAGGGCATGTTAATTTAATGAACCAAAGGGGCTTTTAGTTGCTGGATGCACTTCAATATCTTGACCTTGGTTGTCAGCCTCGGGTGGAGAAAGTGAACAAATAAGAAAACAGACCTTGGCTAGCTTTAGGAATTTTTTTTCAAGACAGAGGGAATAAGAGAGGGGTAAGACCTGCCGAGCCACGTGCTCAAATGGGGTAGTGTCCCTTTAATGTTGTTTTATGGGAGGTTGTAGAAACTTTAGCAGGAGACATGGAAGATGGACATCACCACCATCCAGCTTTGAAACTTTCTTCCCTTTCTTTTTCTCCCTCCCTCTTATTCTTTGTTTCTCCCTCCCTCTCCCCCTCCCTCCTCGCCCCCCTGCATCCTGGGTGTGGATAAAAGAAGTGTGTTTGCAGTTTCTGCTACCATGTTTCTTTCTTCCCCATTGGTTGTCATACCTTCCTTGCCAGGATGGATTCTATCCTCTGGGATTGGAAAATAAAACAACAACAAAATGAAACAAAAACATAGGAACAAGCAAAAAAAAACCCAATTAACCAATGAAAAAACAAAAATCACATTTAATTGCCTTTGTCAGGTTAGGTATTAGAACTGGCTGAAGGAATCCAAGCTATCTCTAATTCAAAAACTAGGATGTAAACTAATAATAATAAAAAAAAAAAAGCCCACTCATTGAAACCAATAGTTCACATCCATTAAGGAGGCAGATGTGAGACAGCTTCTGGGCTGGGCACCTTTGTCTTTTATCTTCATTATTGGTGATTTTCCTGGGAAGATTTACTTCTTTTTCATGGTAATGAGCAGCAGTAACATATCATATCATATCGCTGCTGCGTATTGCTCAGGAATTGCCCTAATAAAATCCATTCCCTATTTGAGATTGATATTTTTAAAAGGCAGGTTTCTACTAAATTGCCCATATAGATTTTAATCCCTTTATAAAAGAAAAAAGTCAATACAAACTTTCTTGAGAGGTGTAATTTTAAGCCAACGAAAAAGCACGTAGGATTTGAAACACGAGCATATGTGTCGAGTCCTTCTGGAAGCACCTGTTGAGAAGCAGCAGGATTTTTTACCTGACTTTAATTATTTTATTGATTTAACAGTGGTTTCTACAGCTCTACGCAGTGGCTCCTGTGTTGATGTTTCAACCCTCACAGAGAGCTAGCTAAACACATGCCAGGGAGGAAACCATGATAAATCACCAGAGAAAACAAGATCCTTCTGACGGTGTGTGTGTATGCGTGTGTGTATGTGTGTGTGTATGTGTGTGTGTATGTGTGTGTGTATGTGTGTGTGTATTCGTGTGTGTATGTGTGTGTATGTGTGTGTGAGTGTATGTGTGTGTGTGAGTGTGTATGTGTGTATGTGTGTGTATGTGTGTGTGTGAGTGTATGTGTGTGTGTGAGTGTGTGTGTATGTGTGAGTGCATGTATGTGTGTCTGTGTGTATGTGAGTGTATGTGTGTGTGTCTGTGTGTGTGAGTGTGTGTGTATGTGTGTGTGTGTATGTGTGTGTGTCTGTGTGTGTATGTGTGTGTGAGTGTATGTGTGTGTGTGAGTGTATGTGTCTGTGTATGTGTGTGTATGTGTGTGTGTGAGTGTGTGTGTGTATGTGTGTGTGTATGTGTGTGTGTATGTGTGTGTGTATGTATTTGTGTGTGTAAGACCTTCCCAAGCACAAGTCTAATCAGCAGCTCCTAGGTGTGCAAACATAGAGATAAAAGTCACCTCTGTGCAATGACCAGCTCCAACCACTTGGAATGGGTCTTAGTTTTCTAGGAAGGCTGAGGGGTCATGTGACATCCTGTTCTATCTTCTTTGCTGTTGTATTAGCCTGTTTTGTTTTGTTTTGCTTTGCTTTGTTTTTCCTGCAGTGTGGTCAATGGGAGAGTAATCCCATCACTTTGTTTCCATTTTAGATAAATATAGGTGTGTAAACTCATGGATCCTGAATTGGGCAGCCAAAAGTCAGGCATCTAAATCAGCGCTTACAAGAAATGTATTCTTTTTTTTTTTTTTATTTTTTTTTTGGTGTTTCGAGACAGGGTTTCTCTGTGGCTTTGGAGCCTGTCCTGGAACTAGCTCTGTAGACCAGGCTGGTCTCGAATGTATTCTTATATCCTTTTAAGGCTTTTATTTTATGATGGACATTTTACTAGGGACAAAAAAAAATTGTGCATGTATTGAAAATCAGATTGGGCACATGGAGCATGGGTGCTCTGGACTTTGAGAAGCAGAAGAGGTCCATACTCTTAAATAATCCTCAAGACTACAGAAAATAAATTCCTGATTTTCTGTGATATTAAGAGGAATTTCTTACCTGTTTCTATTCCAGAGACAACACAAGAAGTGCTATGTTCTGGAATTAAGACGCCGATGTCTTCGATGGAGAGAGTGTCAGTGTTTCCGCTACCATACAGGATTTCATCTTTAAAGAGCTTGTGAGCCTGCAGATAAGGCCAAATAACAATGTTTCTTCTTAATCAAAGGGATTCATGTAACGCCATTAAGAAATGTGTGATTTAGGAAGAATTGGGAGAAATGTATGACCTTTAAAGTTACATAATCAGCATTGATTTCCAGTTACAAAAACATGTGTATGTCCTTTACATAGGCAGTTTGCTGTGCTACAGACTTATATGGGCTGTATGACAGTTGGAATGACAATGCCATCAATAGTCTCATATGTATGGATGCTTGGTTCCCAGTTGGTGAAACCATTTGGGAAGGTTTAGAAGTTGTGGCCTTGTTGGAAAAAGTCTGTCAATGGAGTAGATCTTGAAGTTTCGAGAGTCCACTAAAGACCCAGGCTCACCCTTTCTGCCTGCAACTTGTGAATGTGGTGTGGGCTTAGCTACTGCCCCAGTTCCCTGCCTGCCTACTGTAATACTCCTCACCATGATGATCAGGAACTACAGCCCTGTGGAACTATAAGCAAGCCTCAATCAGATTCTTTTGATAAGATCCCTTGGTCATGATGTTACATCACAGCAATGGAGCAGTAACTAAGAGGAGCTTCTTTGGTTTTTACCTCAATACATTCTTAATTTATATGCGACTATCGCATGTTGCAGTTTACTAAGAGAACCTAGACTGGAAACAGGGCACTCCACAAAATAAACATTGTGTGAAAGAGATAGGCATTTTAAATGACGTGAATTGATAAATAGGAAAGTCACATCTGATGAGGAGATGCAGCATCCTCAAGAAAATTGTTCTTAAAGGGGTACTTCTAAGTGATTTGGTTTTGAGTGTCCCCCATGATTACTTCAATAAATTATAAAGTGAGTCAGCCTAGTATTGTGGAAAGACCACCGACTGCTGAAGATACCCATAGCACTAACTGTAATATAAGTTCGATAGGCATGGATAATACCACTTATTCCCTGAAATGTCTGTGGGATTGGAGATGGGTACTTCAATCATCTGCTGGCTATATTGAGAGGAAATTAACTCCCATTGAGAAGTACGTCTTGTTTGTTCCCAGTCTAAATCCATTGATGTAAGGTTTGGCTTGCATGCTATTTGCTCTGAAAATGTCTGTGACTGACAAACACCATTCTTTTCTTGTTAATATCCTACTTACTGTCCTTACAACCACATCATACTCACTGAAGACTGGGAAAGTAGACTGGTATAAATATCTCAAACTATGTGATATCTTTGGATTTAAGTTTAAATCATATTACATGCAAAGACTACACATGTGTGTAATGAAATTAGAACTGTGGCATTTATTTATGACTTTGAGTTGTTCAGCCAGTATATGACACTAAACATGCCCAACACGTCCCTGCTAGAGAATGATTTCAAAGTGCAAGGACAAACTGATTCAACTAGAAGAAGGAGAAAAGAAGTATCACACAGAAGATGAATATTCCCTGTAGGAATATTTCTCTGTGTCACAGTTTTCCTGAACTCTTGTGTCACTTTGTGTCATGTTCTAATGGGTAAAACATTTTAGATGCTCTAGAACATCCCAGAACAATTAATATTTCCACTGAGTTCTTTCTTATTTTTAACTGGTGATTAATAAATATTTCAGGCTTGTAACTAATCATATTCATATTACATGGCCTTTTTAGCTCATGACTTTTAGTTTTTAGACACTGGGCTTTCAGCCTCTTATGCGGGCTGGGTAGACCACTTAGTAGTGAGAGTCTCCAAGGAGGTGCACAGGAGACATCCAACAAAGATAAGACTGCAAGCTAAACAAGATCTACAGTCGCATAGTGTTGGCACATCCTAGGTCGGCCCTACCTACTAAGTAGATCCTGCTGAGGAACCAAACATTCAACATAGGGAGCCTATAGGGAGCCTGTCACCTCCAAAGGAGCATGCTCTGCAGCTTATCCGGTCCTTCCAGAGACACTCAGGCATAATTAACATATTTAGATTTCTCTCCCCTCTTGTAAGACAGTCCCTTTTGTAATGTAGTTTATTCCCCTGTTCTGATTTTATTCTTTGAGACATTTTCTCTTGGCAATGCAAATGAAAGGCTTTGCAAGAGTTTTTCTCTTCAGTTTATTGGATCTCAGTGTCTCTCCTCACACATCAATCCTGTCTGTGTTTGCTGATTTGTAAAGCAGGAGGCTAAAATGTGAACAGTAGCCTTCTAGTCAGGTACAGGGTGAAATGACACACAGATATTTTTCTCCGAATAAAGAGTTGCAAAAGACAATACTCACTTAGGTCATCAATGTCTTGTTTACGAATCATTGAACAGCACTCTAAAATGTTCATCAAATGAAAAAGTATTCATTTGTTCTTTGCAGAGTGTAAGATAAAATGAATATAAACAGCATTTTAGGGTGAAGCATGCTTCAAATTCAAATGAAGTCATCATTTTAGTACTCAGTTATACATCTCTTCCTTCACTCTTCTAAAAATACCAAACTTGGTACCTTCTCTAGGCCAATTTTAACCCTAGCTTCTGGGGATTAGAACACAGAAAATGGATTTGCATCAGAGGTACATTTACTCCAGTGGAGTAGTGAAAACTGGAAAAAAATACTACCTGTTAAATGACTATGTTCGGGATGGAGTACATGCTTCATGGGAATAACAGCCACCAAATGAGAATAGAGTGTGATGACACATATGTGTAAAATGTCAGTAAACCCCATTACTTTATTGTAGGTCAAGTCTCGGCAGCCACTTCCCAAATAATCACTCAAAGACTTATTATTAATTATAAATGCTCAGGCAATAGCTCAGGCTTATTACTAACTAACTCTTACAACTTAAATTAACCCATTTCTATTCATTTCTGTGCTGCCCCAAGGCTTGTGGTTTTTATCTCTCTTGCAGGTCTTACCTCCTTTCTGTCTGTCTCACAACTCCTGACTCTACCCTCCTTCTTCAGATCACTTTCTCTGTCCCAAAAATCCTGCCTAGTCATGGGCCAATCCGTTTTTCATTAATAAGAACAATACATATTTACAATGTAGAAAGATGGTTCCACAGCACCTTACAATGTAACAAAATTATTAATTAAAAAATTTTAAACATATGGAAAAATAGTTTGTGGCTTTGCTATATAATCAAGCAAGTTCATTCCTAGTCATGCATAACATAAGAAAGTTCCAAACCTCAACTTCCTTTGTGGCTTCTGTGAGTAACCTGCCATTCAGACATATTCAGAGAAGGCACAAGAATCTATAATGAGCAAAATGGAATCTGGGTTCTCTTGGCTTTTGTTGATTCAGAAATGTGGGATTGGAAAAAAAAGCATTCTGGGCAGATGTATCAGATGGGGTGTGGCCTAGGACTCTAAGCTGAAGTTTAGAGACTGTATTCAAATAGAGATGTCATGACACAAGACCATCATCATTCAGGACTGAGCAACAATGTTTTCCAATCATTTAATCTGTCCTCATAATCTTATATAAACAATCGGAAGTCCTATTTATGTATGATGTTATTATTATATTCACTTTCTCTTTTAATTCCCCAAAAGTTTAAAACCAGTAAAGATTTACTTGGGAAACAATTTGAAAATCACAATATTATTCATATTACAAAAAAAGAGTTTTAGGTTTCAAGCAAATGACCAATCAACAAACTCAGAATACATTGTTTGTTGAAATGGAAACTACTTTCCATGGAGCTTCCTAGAATTCTGATATCTGCAAGGAAAACTGGGGAGCAGTAAGCCCCAGAAATGTACACAAACAGAGCCATCTACATTGACCAACATGACTGATGCACCCTCCAGTAGTTAAAGCAATGGGTTGCCATGTAGCTGTTTTCATAAATGTTTCCCCTTTCAAGGTTTATTTAAAACTGTATTATCAGGGATAAAATATAAAAATTTAATGTCAAGAGTCATATTGTAGAAAAGAAATTAATTCATGTACATTACCAAATGGAAGTCCTGAATGCTTAGGTCCTTTCTGGAAAAGGTTATTTGTAATGACCAAATTCGTCACTGTTTGGAATCTTGGAAAGGTCACAGAGAGAAGGTTTTTCACTTGTTTTAAATAAAATTCTATATTTTAAAAATAAATACGCCTTTCTTTCATTTCATAGAAATATCAACGCTGTTTGCCCTATAATTTACTTTCTGAGCCTCTGACATTTACCCAGCTGACTGTCTTTGGAGAACAATCTCTTGACTGAGAAGGCTTTAGGTAAGAAAACTGTCAATTACAAATTACTGCTTGATGCATCTGAAAGTGCAGATGTCTTCAGATTTAAAGACCAGTCTTGTTAAGTACACTGCACACTCTACCTCTACCTAAAGTCTGCACAGTGCATCTATGCCATTGCCGAACTACTTGACTAGCAAAGATGCTGCCAGGAAAGGAAAATGCCTCAAAGAAAGAACAATTGTATTATAAAGCTAATACTGGAGTGTATTTCCAAGTTAGATGAGTATGAATCACACCTGAAATATTTAGAGGTTCTCAGAATTGCACACGCATCTTGTTATCTCACAGACACTTCACTGAGCAATGAAGATCCTGACGTGAGAACACGTGGTACACGGAGATGAACGCATAACTGCGATTGGTTCTGGAAAAGACATTACTTTGAAAACCACAGGAATGAGCGAATCAGAGTTTAATAAATGTCTTGCACCTCTTCCGATCACACTTCAGTGCATACAGTATCACCAGTAACTGTGGCCTGTAAGTAAATATTTTCTGAGTGACTTGAGATGACACTTCCAAAGGAATGAGAGGCATTGGGAGAGAAACTTATTGCTTTCCACTTGCAGTGGGCAACATCGCGACACATATTTCTGGGCACTGAGTGGGATGCAGATGATATTTGTACACTTAGTGCCAAGTGCACTCCCAACATTTTCAAAACAGTATAAACTTGGGCTATCAAGATACTTTCAGGAATTATTGGATATGCTCTGACTGATGCTACAACCTTTGCTACAAAAATAAATTTTACTTTTCATTAAAAATATCAGTGTTAGATGGGAAAAAAATTGAGACGTATTTACATTCCATTCACACAGCAAAAATCTCCAAAGAAAACAATCAAATTCCCCTCGTTATGCCTCAAGATGAGTTTAAAGAACTGCTTCTGACTTAGTTGGATAATAATTTGTGTTTTAAACGCGCATCTTTAGGAACTTTCATGTTTAATCTTAAGATAAAACAAAATATGGTTCAATCAAACATACACACATGTCAGGACATATGCTGATTGGTATATGTATATATGATATATAAATATATGATAAACACATATGTTGCACTTATAAAGTATCAGTATGTGCTGAAATGGTCACTTCATGATTACGTTTTCTTCATCCAGTAAATATATTGAAATCGTTATTTTTAAAAATGTAACCAAAAAAAAAACAAAAAAAATGTATATTCAGTTTCAAATGTTTTGTCTCACCGTACAAACAAGTACAAAAATACAAATCAGGGTTGATATTCTGTTCTTGCTTTTGTGTATTGCTTGGCATCAGACCCAGTGATACCCATGGTAGACAAGTGTGCAAACACTGAAAGACATCCCAAACCAGACTATTTCCATAATAAATGTAGGCACTCATGTGTACTTTCACTAACACACTCATCAAAAACTACTAAAATACAAAGTGAAATACTATGAGTTAAAATTCCATGTAATCCAACATTTCGATCTTTTGGAAGTTATTATCCAATTGAGCCAAGCAATAGAAAAGCAATACAAATACAACGTGAGAAATTATACACTGGTGGTAATGCAAACATATTAAAGAGCCAATCATGAAGTAGAAAGAGAGTAATGGGAATGTAGGACTTCTGGGCTGGAGAAGAGGCTCAGCTTGTCAAAAGCTTGCCATTAGAGTCCAAGTCCTCAACACCATTTAAATACCAGGCAGGTGGCTATCCCTGACTGTAATTTCAGAACATGGGAGTCAGAGATAGGGATCCTTAGTTCATAGCTAAATAGATCATTGAGATCAAGTGTAGATCCAATGTCTGCACAGGCTCATGGAGTTGGGGCACACTCCATGCCTACATGTTAGTAATTTCTGTGCACTTCCTAATTGGTCTAAGGCTTCTCCTTGAGAAAATAAACCTAGTTAACAGCTCATTTTCAATTTAGCTAGTAATTCCAGCTGAGCTATTTTCAACAGCCATAAAGTACAATAAAACATTTGGTGTGTTACTTGAATAACTCAAAATCTCAAAATAAAGTCATCTTTAGAGGTGGTTGCCTTATCAGGGTGATTGTCAACTGCTAGCTGAAAATCAGACAGACCTTCTCTGAACATAGTTCTGAGAGTGCCTTGGAGTCACATCCCTGCAATGGTGCTCAGTGCAGTGCTCAAATGATAACTTCCTGTCAACTCGTCCTAGCTGCTCACTTTCTTCATAATCTTCTCCTAGCACAAAGATTGTTCCTGCCAGAATGTTCAGCTAGAGATTTCGGCACCACTTGTGTGAGTCAAGTCATCCATTGACAGGCTTGACATGGAGACTCTTTGTCTATCTTGGGGATCTTATGAGCGAGAATAAAAGCAAGAAGTCCAGGAACAACACCAGATTTTCAGAAAATACAGTGTCTCAGAGTTTCCTTCATTCAGGATCTGCCTAATCTGTGCACTTATTCAACTATGTGCCCTTAACACCCTTTGACATATACTTCAGACACATTGATTAAAATAATTTTATAATAATGGATTAGAAAGCTCAAAAAAGCATCATGTTGTAACAGTCCTTGCCATCCAAAAATGAATGAGTATATAAAATAAAACTCCTCAAAAATCCCATAAAAGGAATGAGATTTGTAGAAAAAAAATGCTCTAAGCTAGTTTTCTCTTATGACAGTATTTGCACAAAATTTATAAAATATAAACAAAAGAACACTGACTGTCTCTAGCAACTGTGTATTAAAGTATGTCAAGAAATCCATTCAAGCATCCCGTGCTCAGCCAGCTGAATGAGCTGATGGAAGAACCTGCTAGAGTTGAGTTACATAATGAGAGAATTATCTTGAACTCGATATGACTTTAGGAAATGACACATTAGCACATCTCTTCCCTTTGGAGCAATGTAATCGCATCAGTGGTCTTCTAGAGGAAGCTGTGGACCAAATCAAATGTCTTCCCCTCTAGTCCAGGACAGGAAATGGATGATGTTAACTAACCAGATAGCACTCATAGAACCTTCTCCCCTCTTCCACTGAGTTGCACCCTCATGCAGACACTTGCAGGCTGCAGATGTCTCCTGGGATCCTATTGTTCTAAACATAAAACTCCAGTCTAGGAATACAGGGAGACAGAGGCAGAAGGATCTCAGTGAGTTCAATGCCACCCTGGGCTACATAAGATTGAATCTGTCTAAAAGAGAAACAGAGCTTGCACAAATGTGATCCCAGCACTTGGGATCCCATACCTTTAATCCCAGCACTAGGGAGGTGAATGCAGGGGTGATATGGCTGGGCGGAGAGAGGAATATAAGGGGGGAGGAGACAGGAACTCAGGGGAGTGTGGAGTTTGAAGATTCATGGAGATGTGATCACACCCTTTCAGTCTGAAGATCTAGTAGAGGTAAAAGGTCTCCCTAATGGTTGGTTATTTTGTTTTTCTGATCTTCAGGTAGAGCCTCAGTACCTGTCTCTGTCTCAAGTTTTTATTATTTGTGCTGCGTAAGAATTTTGGTAGATGGGAAAATGGCTTCTGAGTAGTGGGCCCCATATACAATGGTAGTATATAGCCAGGTGTGAAGTATGCTATACCACCAGGAGATTGAATTGTGCTTGTACACTCACTGATTTTCAAAAGCAGTTGAGCCCCCTAGCTGTGTATCTCCTTCCCAGAAAGTGGGTCCTCATTAAATGCCTCATGAGTTTATCAAAGTAACTGGTTGTGTCTTAATGTTTGAAACCTAAGTTGCAACTAGCATGTAGTTTATGAGCTTTATTGTCATCAAAATTGACACTGGACAGAGAGGAAAAGGGACTGATCTTTACTTTTGGCCCATGGAATTATCTTAAACCTGTAAGATGCAAAGTATAGCTTGCACACTCTAGCAACACATTAAACTCTAATGCCATGGCCTCTTCTACCCATGGAGCGTGCATTCTGACACACCTCCTTACGATGCAAAGTATAGCTTGCACACGCTAGCAACACATTAAACTATAGTACCATGGCCTCTTCTACCCATGGAGCATGCATTCTGACACACCTCCCTATAGACGCCTAAAATACTACATAGAACTAAATCTTACATATATTTTTTTTCTAAAATTACAAAATTTTATACCCAGGATAAAATTTGACTTATAAATAAAACACAGTAAGAAACTGATAATACAACAAATATAATCACACATTACCATAAAAGTTATGACCTCTCTGTCTCTGTCTGTCTGTCTCTCTCAGCTTTCATTGTTCTTGCAATGCTGTAAAGCAGCATAGTGCTCTCACACGGTGCTGAGTGAAGTGGAAGCTGCAGCCCTCGTGACACGAGGGTGACATCACCACAAGTGACGTAACTCCTCCACCATCCGTTAGGTAACCTAGACAGCTGCTTAGTGCCCACAGTAGGGTCACATGGATACTGAGGGTTCACGACCAACTGATGACCACCATTGCTCACAGGCAGAGCAGGTCTGTACCGGAGCTATCAACATCTTCAAGACTATGCACAGTTTCGATTTGGAAATTATTTACCTTTGGACTGTAATCGACTGTGATAACAGAAACCATACACTAGGAAGTAAAGGCAAAAGGGGTCAACTGAGGGTTTTCATCACTGCCATTACTTTGTGATTGCTGACCCAGCTTTCTTCACCAGTAATTTTGAAGGTGAGGTTTCTATATTATTTGAATGAGGAATTGTTTATTATCTCTCATTTCTGTTCACATCTAACTCAACTTCTTCAGGATGAGGCGGTACGTCCGTAGCTGCCGGATAAGGCAATAGCATTGTGCCTATGACTAGGTATTTGAAAAAGGAATCCAATATGAGAGGGCTAGTGGGTGATTATAAAAAATTTATTTCTCAAAGAATAAAGGTCTTCCAAAGGCAGACAGTATGATCATGTTCTGTGGCCAGGGTTGGTTGATAGCTGCTCTGAGTTCTCAAAGAAACTGGGATATCAGAAGTCAGTACCCAGGCAAAGTTGGCAGTGAACAAACTATAATTCTGCTCAATATTGGAAACCTTTTTTAATACTAACTAGAAATTCAGTCAAGAAACGATGAAACCTGCTCAAAGGTTGCAAGCAGGAGTTTGACCCACCAGGAAAAGAGAACAAAATAAAATCTGTGAATGTTATGTTGTGGTTGATGACTGAAAGGAGTGGGGTGAAAAGTTTGTCGTCGTGGTTGACCTAAGAGAACTATTTCTCACTAATTACTTCAATGAAAGTTAGAGCAGTAGGCAGGCCTATCCAGATCATGATGACTGCCTTTGACGGAAGAAACCAGATATTGAATGCTGGAGAGACAGAGAAAGGCCGAAGACACCAAGCTCTGACAGCCATATGGGGGCTGGGCAGATGAGTCCAGAGATGGCTACTCTACAGCAGCATGAAGAGCAATGTTTGCAGTTCTCAATTTCTCTTTTAATTACTTAATATAATTTCATTGATGTTTGTGTTAAAATATTTATTTCAGAATCAATGTGGCAGTTTTTAAGGGCTTTCTGTAATCCCATCCTGTGATAATGTGCTTTCTTTTAATTAATGGGGATTGGCATTCAGTGTCTTTTAATAAAAAGGCAATGATGTATTTTCAAGTTTGAATCGGAAGTGGTAATGAATACAGAGTGTACAATCTGGGTGTTAGTCATCCTGAACCAGACAAAGTGTGGGACCTTAATGAAAGACTTGCCATACTTTTGAGTTTTCTTCCAAAGCAAAAACACACAGTATTTTTCCAAATTTCTCCCATCAGTGACTTTAATTAGTGATTAGTGGTTAACGCTAATGGTTTCTAATCTCCTCTAATAATGACAGGCCACAAACTAATAATAACTTTAAAATGTGTTAAAATGAATCATCATTTAAAAACAACATTTCTTAGATTCTGCTAGCCTGCCACCTTCGACAAGTGGCTGTAGCTGTAGAATTCCCTAGGAAAGTGAATAGTATATTATTTATTACCATTTCTCTTTGTGTGGAATATGGAGAATATACTTACTTATCAGTACCATTTCTCTTTGTGTGGAATATGGAAAATATACTTATCAGTACCACACTCCCGAGACAGGACGAACTTTTCAATTCCAAGCATCCAGAGTTTAATATAGTGCAAAATATAGATTATTTAGTTTGGGTCAGACACAAGTGTACAACCAAATGACATTCCAATTTCTCCTGAAACTAGAATAGCCAGCCCTAATCAGGAGCACTGATAAATGATCCGCAGCACAGCACACCATAGTTCTTAATCTAAGGAAAGCAAATTTCCCTGGCTCGTTCAAATGCTAGATCAAGTAGTCTGAAAAGAATCAAGTACAGAGTAGAAGGGGTTATAAATGTGTTATTCTAAATTGCAGATTTATTCTATTTTTATTTTCTCTCAACTATCATTCAATCAGAATAGTACTATTCGCAATCAGCTTCCCCCTCCCCCTGGAATGCGTCTGTCAGTACAGCAGGAAGGGAGTTTATCATCTACGTATTCCTGCACTATACATCTGTGTTGACCTGCTCTTATATTAGCTTTTGTGTAGCTATTAGGATTTATTCCCTACCCCCTCAAAAAAAAAAAAAAAAACCAAAGAAACAAAAAAGTTGTAACAGTATTAGGAAGAAACAGTTATTAATCAAATAATCTACGGTGTGGACATTGACAATATCTATCCTCATTCAAGGGATTTTCCTATATCTCTGTAGGAAAGAGATTGGAGATTCAAAATTGCAAGGCCTAACTCAGGGAGAAATGAGACAAAAATGAGCATAGTTTGTGTAGACCCTTGGGTGTGGCTGAGGAGATCTAAGGAAAATAATATGAAATAAGAGGACAGAGAGATTTGGGTTGAAAAATTGAGGAGATTTACAATTATCAAGGTACAAACAATTTCAAGGAAGAAGTCAGATATGGGACGAAAAGTCAAGAAGATGTCATGTCAAAAAAATATAAGCAGAAAAAATTCGAATAGAACCATATTAACTATGAAACTCTTCAGTGTCTTAAATGTGACACATACTTCTTAATTCTGATGTGATTTATCAATATGAAGTTATTGGTTTAATGTAAAGAACAATGTCATGGAAAAATTATGATGGAATCCAGACTTAAAGGATTTAACAGCTTGTAGGCACAATGAACATTTATGTGGTACTGGGTGATGCTGATTCACTGGCTTTGAGAGGGAAGAGATGAAGCCAGAGCTAGGGGAAGAAGTGCACTGAAGAATGCAGTGTCTGTTTTTAATTTGTGTTTATTTGTTTAAATAACAGTGACTATTAGGATATCTGAGGAAGGAACTAGGCTACGTGAAGGAGCAAGGGTACTCATTGGAAAAGGACAAAGGTCTGATAAACACAGTAGCAGGCTAGCTAATACACAAACCGCATCAAGGAATGCCATGCTGGTACTCAGACACAGCTGGGGAGGCTCTACCAGTGGCTATCTGCTGCTTTTGTTTTCATGCAGAAGAGCAGGAGGTACTGGTAAGGCCGGTGTTTAATTGCAAACTTCAGTTTGCAATAGAGACAAGAGCACCAAGAGACCTGAAGAACACTGAAGAGTGCCAGGAAGTGTAAGCTAGTGCAGAGGGAAACAGAGCTCAAATGCTAATGCAAAGCAGGTGGGGCAGGAAAGTAGACGAGACAATGAACAGGCTGGGGTTAAGTGTTCAGGAGTTAACAGACAACTGCCCCAAATTTATAAACAACAACAGTTCAAGGATGGCTCTAAATATTAAGGCAGTGTGTAACCAGAATGAAAACACAGACACCAGACACGATCACACACACACACACAAACACACACACACACA